>NW_020290643.1:0-138156 GCF_003184585.1 Aspergillus saccharolyticus JOP 1030-1 | reverse complement strand
CCCCCCCCCCTTCTCCTCCTCCCTTCCTTTTCCTCTCTTCCCTCATTTTTCCCTCCCCACTTCGTCAAGAAACTCCACCTCCCCTCTCTCACCCCCAATGTCACTCAGTCTCGGCCTTCCTCGTTAACCTCATTCTACCATTTTCTTCAATTTCCAGAAGAGACCTTGATCTCGAGTCACGTTTCACATCGCGGGCACTATTCCATCACGCCCTATCAGTCGGCTTTGTCTCGTAGCTCCCAAACAGGGTCCTAGGGGTGCCTTATTGAGCTGCAGCTTGCCAATCTCCGCTCCTCACATTGTTTTCAGCCAGGTCTTTCGCCGCCCTTCTCCACCAAAACAACCGCATCTTGACCTATCACCCGTCTCGAGGATTCTGTTTTGGCTCGTATCGATTGCTCCGCCCTACCAAGTGCCGAACGCCGGCTTCGAAACTATGAACAATACAACACCCTCCTCCACCTCCGTGCTTGCGACAAACGCCTCTTCCCGCACAAATTCTTCTGCATCCGCTACAGGTACCAAGCGCAAGCGCAATGCTGTAGGGAAATACTATGCGGTCAAAGCGGGCTATCAGCCCGGAGTGTATTACAGCTGGACCGATTGTTTGACTCAGGTAACCGGGTACAAAGGGGCCGTTTGTAAGTTGTGAACCATTCCAGTAATGCAGTTGCTTACTAACAACAATGGTAGTCCAGGCTTTCTCTTCTTTCGATGATGCCAAAGCTTTCCTCACGGGAGCTACCATTAACGGCGGACGCGGCGGAACTCCCTCGAGCTCCGATCCTCCAAGATATTACGGCGTTCAGCGTGGTCGAGTACCCGGAGTCTATACCGACTGGTCAAAAGCGCAGGAACAAATCAAAGGGTTCACAAAGCCGCGATACAAGAAATTTGCGACCAGGGAGGAGGCCGAGGCTTTTGTGAATGAAGATCAAGGGCACGGTGCCACTTTCGCCAAGGCTGCGAAATTATCCGGGGCGCCAGGTATGACTGATGCTCCCCCCACGGATGACCAAGGCGTGGCTTTTGAACCTGGGACGGGACCTTTACCCTCTGGAGCCACGGACGGATTCGACCCTAACGTGCTCCTGGATCCCACTACTGGGAAGGTGGTCTACAAGTCCCAGGATCAGAAGTCTGCTACGAAGCTGCAGTCGAACGGGTCACCGGGCATGTTGCGCATATACACCGATGGTAGTTCGCTGAAGAACGGGCGAGCGCTGGCTTCAGCAGGCGTGGGCGTATACTTCGGCCCAGGAGATTCAAGGTTAGTGGAATCGCCCAGAGACCGTCCACGTCGTGCTCTCAGGCTCTCAGTCAAGATGCGCTTATTCTTGCGATTGTGTTTCACTGATACTTCATCACTTAGCAGAAATGTCTCGGAGCCTTTGCAGGGCAGCCGCCAAACCAACCAACGAGCGGAACTGACTGCGATCCTCCGAGCTCTGGAGATCGCTCCCCGCCATCGAGATGTAACCATCTTCACAGATAGCCAATATGCCATCAAATGCGTGACAGTCTGGTATCGCAAATGGCGACAGAACAATTGGATGACGGTGGGTAACAAACCTGTGGACAACAAAGACCTGGTCGAGGCCATCTTGTCGAAAATCGATGAACGTAACGAGCTGAAAGTCGAGACTCTATTTGAATGGGTCAAAGGGCACAGCTCACATCCGGGCAACGAAGCTGCCGACCGCCTGGCTGTCAACGGCGCCCAACGTGGAGTAGCCGAAAAGGCTGCGGCGATGGCAGCCGCTGCCAAAGATCTCTCGGATGATCTCTTTGATGATGATAATGACGATGACGACGAATTCTGACGGGAGCGTTCTTCTCAGCCCGATCTTTTCATTGGGATAGATGCATGAACAAAAATTCCGAGCCTTGCTTGCTTGCTGTTGTGATACTTCTAATTTGCGTTACGCTGAGTAACTCGACTACAGCTACTTTCCATGTGTATTTAAGTTGTTTTTTTTTTTTTTTTTTTTTTTTGCCCCTATACTGACAGAGTACCCCTGGAGGGAGGAAGAGATACCAATGGACTATTCTAGCAACACTGGACTGGATGATGCTTAGCTGCCCAAACTGATTTGTTTTACTACCTTGGAGTGCGTGAGGTGGATCTGCACTTGAGCCGAAAGCGGTCCACCACGGCTTGCTCTTGGCCTTCCTTTACCTTAAATTGCCGGCCCGGTCTGTCCCTCCCAATTCTTTTTCCTTACCAATTATTCCCCACACCAACTTCAGCATCTCTATCCTGGATAGTCTTGTAGACCTCCACTCGTCCCCTTGACTTGATTGCTTTGGTGCTCGATCTCTCTTTTTGCTCTGTGTCACCTCTGCTGATCGTGCGTGTGTCTGGGCTGGCTGTCGCACATCAGTTGCTTCCCCACCACACTAATCGTCATCCTGGCTGCTGCGCAACCCTCATTCTCTTGAATGCACCCAGAACCCCACACCGTAACGAGTGCTCTTACTATGATTGAATAACACGTGCTGGTGAGATTTTACATACTTAAACCATTAGAGAATCTTGACGACACTGCCTCAATTCCCGGAGATTTCCTCCCCGAGACAGAGTACCACCCATGCCTACATTATCGTTGATCAACTTCAACATCGTCTGTGCGACGTTGGGGGGATTCATCTCCCTCTATGGCTTAGTCTCCTATCTATTCAAGGAGAGACTGTACCTATCCGAAGCCTGTACGTCAGCTCCTGAGACCACTATCGAGTCAACCGATCAATGGACTGACGACGACATCCCCTAGTAATCTCTTTGCTTGCCGGGGTCGTCTTTTCCCCACATGCGGCCAACTTCATCCGACCCGAGGAATATGCCCTGGGGTCGGAGAAGAACTTAGAGGAGATCACTATGTATTTCACCCGGCTTGTCCTGGGCGTCCAACTCGTCCTGGCTGGAGTGCAGCTCCCCAAACGGTACCTGCAGCTGGAATGGAAAAGTCTCTCTCTCCTGTTGGGACCAGGCATGGCAGCCATGTGGATGTGTAGCAGTCTGGTGATCTGGGCTATGGTTCCGGATTTTCCGTTCTTGCATGCGATGATTGTGGGCGCCTGTATCACTCCGACAGATCCGGTGCTTTCCAACTCGATCGTCAAAGGGAAATTCGCCGATAAGCATGTGCCCCGTCCGCTGCAGCGCATCATTGTCGCTGAATCCGGGGCCAATGACGGCCTGGGTTATCCCTTCCTATATTTTGGCTTGTATCTGCTGAAGTATGTGGAGATGGGGGGTGAGGCGTACGGTGGCGGTGCAGGGAAAGCCATTGGGCTTTGGTTCTATGAGACCTGGGCGTATACCGTGCTTCTCAGTGTCGTCTACGGTATTACCGTCGGCTGGATCTCCCGCGAACTGCTTCACTGGGCAGAGGAGCATCATTACGTGGACCGAGAGAGTTTTCTGGTGTTCGCTATTGCTTTGGCGGTAAGCTCCAGCCTCAGATATGTTGCGTGCATGGCTGATTTCACTTGCAGCTGTTTATTGTGGGTACTTGCGGCTTGATTGGCACTGATGATTTGCTTGCTTGTTTTGTGGCTGGCAATGTCTTCACACAAGAGTAAGAGCCCCGTCGCTATTGGCTAGAGACGACACTGACAGATCAGTGACTGGTTTCGACTGGAAACCATGGACGACTCGTTGCAGCCGACAATCGATATGCTTCTCAACTTGGCGGTGTTCATGTGGTTCGGCGCTGTTTGTCCTTGGTCCTCGTTCCTTCACAACAACGTGATTCCCATCTATCGCTTGATCTTCCTGGGAATCCTGATCCTACTTGTCCGACGTATGCCGATCGTGTTTGCTATGCACAAGTACATCCACCAGATTGAGCATCTTTTCCAAGCGGGATTTGTGGGGTTCTTTGGACCCATCGGCGTGGGAGCAATCTTTTACCTGTCGGTGTGTCGGGAGTTTCTGCAGGGTGTCACGGCCAATGGCACCGTGCGAGAAGACGCGCAGAAGCTTTCCGAGGCAGTTGATGTCATTGTGTGGTTCCTGGTCATCTGCAGCATTGTGAGTAGCACTTCTTTTTCTGATGGTCCCTCCAATCCTCTAGTGAGTTAGGACCGACCCATTTAAACTAACGGTGTAGATTGTGCACGGCCTTTCCATCCCGTTGGCCAAAGCGGGCTATCACCTGCCGCGGACTATCTCACAAGCTCTCAGCACCAGCGCGACCCAAGAACAAAGCCCCATTCCCATTGGAAACATCAGTTTTACCCATAGTACTGCGACACGCAACTCGGAGCTGTCGCACAATCGGGGCCGGAAACGCGGTGCTGGTGCCACGCCCAGGGATCCACCGCAGCAGGCGGTTTTCCAGATTGGTCACCCAGTGGTCCCAGCTGCCTCTTCACGCGAGCAAATCGGAGTTGGTGGTGCGGACGAACCCGCCCGGCCAGTGACTTTGGTCACTCAAGATCATGAGGCTAGAAATGCGAGCTAAGGTGTGGGTCTTTGCAGAGAGACCTGGAGGTTGATATGCGGTGAATTGGCCAACGAAGTATTGTGTGGCTGGTCGACCCTTGATCAACACGCGATGCGATGTGGAGGCCTGATTAACTGTGAGGGATGATGAGTGTAAAGATGTCGTGCGGCTGACGAGAGGCAGGTGAAATGATGGGAATGGGATAAGAGTTGTGTATACCTTCTTTGTTACATATATTGGGATGTGCAGTGGTGTAGATACAACAACTAGATGGGCAACTTATGGGTTCATCAAGTTCCCTGTGCCGGTTACAGCAAGACACGCGGCGATCATCATATCAGATCTGCGAAGCTAATGGATGATTGTCGTGTAGCGTGATTCACTTCTACTCAGCTGTGCCCCCCCACTTCATTCCCCTACTATCTTTCGAAAGTCACTCCCTTTCAGCTTTTGTTTCTCCTGTCTTCTTACACACACCACAACATACACGTCAAGATGGAAGACTACGAGTCCCCAATTACCATCGTGGGCGCCGGCCCCGTGGGCATGCTTCTCGCCTACCGTCTCAACCAGCTCAACATCCCCTTCTTCATAGCCGACAAGAACACTGAGACCACTAAATGGCCCAAGATGGATTTGACGAACTGTCGATCCATGGAAATTCTGCGAGTCTTGGGTCTGGCCGATGACTACCGCGCTCAAGAAGGCAGCGTGCCCATCTCCACCGACTTCGATACGCAGTTTGTGACTCGGATTATTGGGCAGGAGAGCAAATTACTAGGCAAATGGGTAAGCATGATTCTCGAGAGTTACTTTCCCTCGTAGAATCTTTGTTTCCCATAGACTAGACACTCAAACTGAACCAAGACGAAAAATCAAGCACGTTCCCTCTGTCAGTACTCAGCGCGATTCCATCCGCCAGACCAACGACGGGACTCAAGCCGCCGAGCCCGGCCAGCGCTGCTCGCAAGTCATCTTCGAGGCTTGGATGCGCCGACTCATCCTCGAGCAAGCGAGTGCAGGTAGTGCAATGCAGATCCGCCCCGGATGGAAGTATCTCCACCACGTCGAAGATGCGACAGGCGTATGGGCGACTTTCCTCGCCGTGGAGCAAGGCGTCCAACATCGCGTGCGCAGTCGGTACCTGGTTGGAACGGATGGAGGTAGGAGTCGTGTGCGCAATGCTGCGGGCATTCGCATGCTGGGGGGATCGATGTACGTCTACTCTTTCACCACCCCCTGCAAGAGCTCCCGGGATATCTATCCCCTTCACGCTGTGAGATAAATGAACGGTGTGGCTGACTTTCTCTCAGGCCCATGCGCTTCCACCTTGTCCACTTTCGCTCCCAGCAACTCGCGCGCTCGTTCCCCTTTGGCCGATGCTGGCATATCTTCCCCACCAGTGGGGGGTTCATCCTCGACCAGGACGATGTGGACACCTTTACTGCACATTTCCCCGTTCACCTCCTCCCCGAGGGCAACCTCGACCCGAAGGAAGTGGTGTATCGAACTCTTGGAGGACCGCATCCCAGCGAGAAAGCGGTGATCCAGATCGACGAGATTCTGGTGCACAGTACCTGGACCCCGAACTTCAGCATCGCGGAGAAGTACGTCAGTGATGGTGGACGAGTCGTGCTTGCAGGTGATGCGGGTGAGTTTTACCCCAGAACCCCGCCCCCAATCTGCCTTACCTATGACCCTGTGCAGTCATACTACTTTGAAAGTGATAAAGCTGAAGCGTGTACTGCTGTGCTACTTCACTACTTTCCGCTCACCTACCAACTTGTGTTGTATTTTTCCGACGCGCTCCAGATAGCACTAACACAACAGTCCAAACAAAGCCCATCAAACACCCCCACACGGCGGATACGGTCTCAACAGCGGCATCGCCGACGCCTTTGACCTCGCCTGGCGTCTCGCCGCGCTGACCTCCTCCTCCTCCTCCACCGCCTACGGCGGACCATTACTCCTAGAGTCCTACACCCTTGACCGGCGTCCGTGCATGATCCGCGCTCTGACGCGCTCGCACCGCCATCTCCTCGAGCATATCAAGCTTGCCGCTCTACACCCGGACCCGGTGGACGTACTGGAGCGGGAGCACGATGCGGAGGCCGAGGGGCTGCGGAAGAAGATCCGGGAGTTTCTCGAGCGGTCCGGCCCGGAGACGTTGGACCGTGGAGTTGAGCTGGATATGCGGTACGCGTCGTTTGGGATCTGGGGTGACGAGATAGGAGAAGATGAGGCGGAGCAGGGGCAGGGGCAGCCGTGGGTGGCGGAGAGATACGTTCCCTCGACGAAGCCGGGGCGGCGGGTGCCGCATGTCTTCCTGACGAGCTCGCGGGAGGAGGGCCCGAGCATCTACGATACGTTTGGGCCTGTCTGGAGTTTGGTGCATTTCGTGGAGACGTGCGAACAGGCGGGTGGCGAGGAGGAGGAGAGTGATGGCTGTGCTGCTACGGCGCAGACATTCGTCTCCGTTGCGGCTACGCTGGGTATTCCGCTCAAGCTAGTCAGGCTGGTCAATCAGACGCATGCTCATCGTGTTTGGGGCGCGAGTTTGGTGCTGGTGCGGCCCGTTACCCATGCTGCCTGGCGGGGGAAGTGGAGGCTGAACTCGACCTCTGCTTCGGATGGGGAGGCATTACGAACGGAGCAGGTGGAGGAGATCCTGCGGGTTGTCACTGGACACGAACGCTACAAAGGTTATCGGTATGAGGAGGCCTCCGCTGCAGAGGAGGAACGCTTTGTGAAGCTTGTGGAAGCGTTCAAGCCGGAGGACTAGAGTGTGCATACGGAGCTTACTATCGCGGATGACAGATGATTTTAGAGCAAGGAGGCTTCCTTTACTGGCTACATGCTAATAAGCACACATGTCTCTCTGGCCTTTAACGCATTTATTCTCAACACTTTTTTTAAGTCGTTAAATCCAATCCTTCCCTCCTTTTTGTGACGACCTCCTTCTCTTCTTCCCGGATTTGCATAACACCATGCCACAACAACAACATCATTAGTAGAGAGTCCTAAATGTCTGTTCGCAAGAAATACCCCCTCCCACATGCAACGCATCATAATCATCATCTGAGCCAGCCAAAACCCCGCCTCCCCACCGTCTTCCCTCTATCAAGATCTTCCCGATAGATAAGTCTATAAAACAAATTCATGCAGTCGTTAAGAATCCCGTCCACGCCACATCAAAAGGAACCCATCTGCATCAGCGAGCAAACCAAAGGGCTATGCGAGGAAACTGGGGTATATATCAGAGCGACATTTCACCGGACTGCACCGCAAACGCAAGAGATTGTGAAGGAGGTGGATCAACTACAGAGAAAGTGAGAAAGAGAGTGAAAAACTGTATCATGGAGCAACAAATCACAAGAAGAATCAAAAATGCAGTAAAATGAACTTGACCGACGAGCCCGCCCTAAGCAGCGACATAAGGAAAAGAAAGTAAATAAGTCTCCGACAGCAAAACGTCTGGTCGCGAGGAAAGTGCCCAACAGTCCCCGTGATGACTTCGCTATAAGAGAGTTGTGAGAGGTATAGTTAGAAGACTCGTAGTTCCTGGCTCACCAATCAGCTGGTGATCCGCTGCCCGCCAGCCGAACCTAGAGAGGGTCGTGTCGTTGATGGCTGAATTTCAGCCCATGGGGGTTGCCCTCTAGTGAGGAGGCAACAAGATGTTGATTCCGGGGTGTCGGTAAATCGGGTTCTCGTTGTTTGGCTGGTTGATAGATTTTGCTTCTCTCTCTCTTATCCGCCCAAACAACACTTAGAGAAACTAAGCAATACGTTGGTAGAAAAGCAGGTATGCCACCTTGTTATCGCGAGCATTATAGCGTCCAGCGGATGATCGCGTGACATTAGGCGTTGCTGATGCTCCGTTGGCGCCTGACTTCTTGCCTGGAGTACCATTGACCTGGCTCCAGCCCCTCTCGTTATCAGACTGGTCGTCCTGGTCAATATGATCGAAGATGTTGGCGCTGGAGCTGTCTCGCTTGTGTTGTTCCAATGCGGCTGCAAGGACCTTGGGATCCTCTTCGCCACCTGCCTCTGCAACATCTTCGCTACGTACTCGACGAATCACGGTATCATCAAGACGAATCCACTCACGGCCGTCTTGCCGACGAACGTCAACGGTATAGTGACCGCCACTGGCATTCTTGCCGTGGTGATAGATCACACCAACAAGTCGATACTTGGGTAATCCGCCCTGTGCCATCATCACGTTACGCTTATTAGGTGGGAACACCTCCCGCGGAATCTCCAGATCCAGGGGGTATCCAATACGCTTCCAGATCTTCTGAGTACCGTTGGTCACACTGTCATACTGGAACCGCTTGAGGTGGAGGATGAGAACTGGAGGTAGAGTCTCGATGAAAACCTGCTTGGTGGCTGTGACATTAGGACCACGTGCAGAATTGAAATCTCCTTGGATGCTTTCCGGCTTCGTCAAGCCCTTGAGAGCATCGATGATGTTGTTAATTTCGGGTGACCCAATGTCAAGCTGCAGCGGCTGATAGGGCTCTAGAGTAACTGATGTCTTGTTGCCAGGAACCTTGAATTCTGAACGGATCTTTCCTCCAAAGATCCTCGTGACCGGAGACTCCTGTGCGATGTCGCCAGACGAGCGTGTGACTGCGGCTTTTTGTTTATGGCCAACTTCCAACCAGCCATCAGATTCTTCCGTCGCATTGTCCGCATCATTGCCCGACGCCGTACCGGTGGACGGCGCTTCTTTTGCGGCACGGCTGCACTCTTCATGCATCTCCTCCAAGAGAAAACCCAAGAATTCTTGTGCATCTTGCTGGTGGCCACGCTATACCCGAGCAATATTAGTGTTTTACACTTGTCATTTTCTGGAGAAACCACTTACTCTCATGTCACGGAATCGTGGCAATTGCCGAATCACGTGGTAAACAAACTCCGGAATGAAAGCATCGCCATACTGTTCGAGTTCATTGGCCTTCAACCGCATCCGCAACTGGTCCTCAGTATCGGCAGCATCAATTACGCGGAATTCTCTCATAAACATGATCCTAGAAGGAAAAATGTCAGTTCGGTTGGTATATGAGATTACAACGCAATTGGTAAGACTGACAATGCATCAATCATGGGATAGGCACTAGTGAAGCTGTGGGATGCTCTGCGCCCAACGAGGTCCAGAAATTGGTAGAAAGGGACACAAAAGACCAGAATTTGCAAAACCTATGTTACCCAGTCAGTTAAAGAACAGGGAAGTAAATAGGGGCAACTGCTTGTACCGAGTTCATGTAGCACATGTTGCCAGTATTGACAAGACCTCGAGGCTCCAGGAACCCAATCTTGTCACTGTACTGAGACACGTCTTCACCCAAGCTCACCAGAACATCGGCAAGCATCTCGCTCTTGGGCTTGACAACACCATTGGTTGCAGTGGACGAAGATCCAGAAGCACCAGCTGCTTTGGCCAGGGATTTGGACTTGACCAAGTCTGCCCAGGATTTAGGAGCTGCAGAAGCGGGCTGGGTTTGCTTGCCCGATTCCTGGAGTTTATCATCGGCAGACTCTTGTCCCTCGGTCACTTCAGCAGTGCCGCTGATACGACTGGTCTTCGGCGTCTCTGAAGAACGAGTGACCTCGTTCTTGACGCCCTGGCGAGGAGTTTCGGGAGCCGGGACGACAGGAACAACCGGAACAACTGGGGCAGTCGACTTGGTGCCCTTTGTCTGAGATTGAGAACGGCCAGGCAGGTTCTGAGCAACCGAGGAAGGAGTAGTAGGCTGGGTAGAGTTCGCGACCGACGGAGCAACAGATAAAGTCGGCGTCTGGGGCTCTGAGGGGCTTGGCACATTCTCTACGTTCTCTTCGCCTTGTCCGGCAATCTGTTCGAGCCGCTGCCCGTCCTTTACTGGAAACTCAACTGAGGCCGATGAAGATTGAAATGTACGACCTTTGCGACGCCTTCGAGGAGCACGGGCTGGAAAAGGTGATTCGGGAACAGAAAGCCATGGAAGCTGCGATGATTTCCTGTTAGACAAAGTAATGGTGGCGTATGAGTCCGATTACTTACTGGAGGGGAGAATGGCTCTTTAGGGGCAAGTGCGGTCTGAACAGGAACCGCTGGAGGTGAAGGCAGTACTGGGCTGGCAAGAGCTTGCACCGGAATCATCGCAGGTGATTGCGCCTGAGCTGCGATAGGAACAGATGCCATGCCTACAGGAGACATGGTCGGCTGCAGGGGAGTTGAGGTTCTGGGCTGCATCGGTAACGGCGGAGGATGAATGTGCGCTGGCGCCATGATGGACTGTGAAGGCGGGTATGTCGCGACATACATGGGGCCATATGGGTGATGCTGGTATGGGCGGGGAGGCATCTGCATTGGAGAATAGTACCAGGGAGCATATTGTTGGGGTGAATATGCGGCCGGAGGAGGATGGCCGTTCATATGGGGATGGAAGCCCATGTATGCAGGCGGAGATCGCATGTTCGGAGGGCCTGCGGTGTAGGGAATATCTTGTTGTCGGCGGGGGGCGGGCATGGATGGCTGCCCATGGGGCATAGCGGGCAGATGATGATTCATCTTGTCCAGGCAGTTGGCGAGAGAAGGGGAGTCGCCTTGACGATTCAGCCACGCGTTGCCTCGATGGGAGCCATACGAAATCGAAAAAGAAAGACCGGACTGGTGGAGGGGGTTTGCACCCGTCTAAGCAGCCATTCTAACTTTCAGAACCAGGTCTGAAAGCTAGGACGGAAGAAGAGGTTTTTTGGGATATTCTTGGCGGACGAGAACTCCTAAAGCGTCGAAAGGGATCAGCGCGATGACAAGAAGATGAAGATGCGCAGAGCTCGGCAAAGGGCACAATGAGTCAAAGCTCAGTGGGAATTGCGGTACTAACCTAGGCAATGACTATATGAATCTGTCAATGACTGTATAAGGATAGATACTTTGGATCTGGGAAGGGGGAGAGGAAAGGCAAGTGACTGGAAGACAAAGCTGAAAGGGAAGGGGAGGGTGGGGGGGGGGGGGGGGAAGCTGAGATGAGATGATGTTTTTTTGGCGGTCGGCACGTGCCTGAGGCTCTCCAAAATGGTCGCCAAGACATGACATACTCGCCCCTCTCCTCCCCCTCCCAGTCCCTGTCCCCCCCAGTCCCTCCCGTCGCCTCCGACTCTTCTTTCTTCTCTGTGCTAAGAGTAGGTTGTTATGCGCGTTTCTTTTTTCTTTCTCTGATTCGACAGGGGAAGCCTCAGGTCTCTGGTGCTTCTCCCTCTCCTTTGCGCTGCCCTTCGGGGTCTCCGTGACTGAAACTCGATCGCATTTTCTCATTTTCTGTTTTCCTCCAAGTCAAACCACCCTTCAATCAACTTTGGAGTCATATCTCCCTCTCATCATTTATGCGCTGCTGTCGTCCCACTATTTTCCCCAGTGTCGGAAGGTAGTCAATCACACCTCACGCCTTCATCCTCCTTCATTACAGTGAATAATGTCGTCCAATCCTGGCCAGATCCCCCCATCCAAAGCGGTGAATGTCCCAAGTCAGCCAGCCCCCGCAACATACCATTCATCTGAGGTTAGCGCGCAGCGACGCGCTGGAGGGTCTGGCAGTTTCGGAGCCGGTTTGACATCAAGAGCACCCAGCTCCCCGAGAAATAATCAGGCGAAAAGGATTCAGCGACAACGGCGACCCAAGGTATTGGATGATGACGATTACAGTGAATCAGTATGCCCTCTATGACAGTGTTTAGCTGCGTGCGGTTGAACTAACCAACGCCACCATTCACAGGCCATCATGAAGTCTTCAACTAGCCGCAAAGGGCAGACGTCCATCACGCATCTAATGAATTTCTCTCTTCCCCCACGCCCTCAGTATCAACCTCCGCCCCGCAATGCCCGCCGTTATACCTCCTGGGGTCCAGGATCCGGTTATCATGCGATGGATAAAGCTCGCTACGTGCATGCGAATTACCGTTTCATTGTGAATCCAACACAGAATTATCACACCCAGGCAGCTAATGCTGACGTTCACCTGGACTGGGATTCAGTTCTTCAAGTCCTGGTGTCTGCACAAACTCAGTCCGCCAGTTGCCCTATCTGTCTTTCAACTCCGGTTGCCCCGCGAATGGCCCGATGTGGCCACATTTTCTGCCTCCCATGCCTCATCCGCTATATGCATTCCACCGATGAGGAACATACGGTACCTGAGAAGAAGCCGCGTTGGAAGAAATGTCCCATTTGCTGGGATTCGATCTACATATCCGAAGCACGCCCTGTGCGGTGGTTCCGTGGTCAAGAAGGTGATCTTCCTGTTGAAGGCGGTGATGTCGTTTTGAGGCTGGTCAAAAGAATTCCAGGTAGCACTCTGGCGCTGCCTCGAGATGGGGCTGAAGCCATCGCTCCCGGAGTGGATATTCCGTGGTATAATGTTGCAGAAATTGCCGACTATGCCCGAATAATGAAGGGGGGTGAGGACTATATGAAGGACCAGTATGATGCAGAGATTTCCGCATTGCGAGCGCAAGAGGTCGAAGATGAACTTCTCTTTGGTGACGATTCTACATGGAGCAAGAAGGCCGTTGCCGCCATCAATGAGGCGAAATCCAAACTGATTGACATTGGGAATCCTCCAGAGAACGTCGAGCGACGAAAGTTCGAACTACCATCGGAAGGTGAAGTTTTGATGACGTCTACCTCGCAAGATGCTACACGGCCAGGTGTAGAGTCTTCTTCGTCTGAATCTCAACGTACCGAGGGTGACTCCGAGAATCAGGATATTGCCAACAAGGTGGATCGTGCGACTGAGGCACTAAATCAGGTCGATTTGAATGTTACTGGCGCGAAAAACAAAAAGAGAGACCCCGGAATTAGCCGCAGTCCTGAACATGCTTTTTATTTTTACCAAGCTCTACCTCATTTCTACCTATCCCCGCTGGACATTCGCATTCTCAAAGCCGCCTTCGGTGATTATCCTTCGTTCCCAGCTACGATTCTGCCGCGGGTTGAACGGATCTCTACTGGACATATTGTCGACGATGAACTCCGGAAAAGGGTCAAATACCTTGGCCACCTCCCATATGGATGCGAGGTGAACTTCCTCGAATGCGACTGGCGCGACGTTGTTCAGCCGGAAATTCTGCAGGAGTTCAAAACTGAAACAGACAGGCGGAGGAAGCGCAACCGAGATAAAGAGGCTCGGGAAGAGAAGGATCGCATTCGCGCGGAACGGGAAGAAAATGAGAAGGGTTGGGCCTCTGCGTACCGCAAGAGACTTAGCATTGGTAGCAGCAGTGACCCTCCATTTTCCGATCGCGATTTTCAGCCCCTAGCAAGCGGCCCTTCGGGCTTTGATATGTCTCCTCCTGATGGGGGACTAGAACCTCCATCCGCAAGCCCACCCAGCTCTCGTACTGTCTGGGGTACGGCAGCGGTGGCGCCGCTTTCCCAGCCGACCAGCTCTCAGGCAGCTGCTTCCGATGGCTGGCTTCGAGGTTGGGAGGAAGAGCTTTGGGCTCAGCAAGAACAAGAGGTTCTTGCACAATCAATTGCTGAGGGAGCCGGTACACCCACTCCTTCCGGTGGTAAGAAGAAGAAGAATAAGAAGATTACCCTCATGTCGACGAACATACAGCGTGGGGCCTGATTCTTTGAGCATCGGGTAGAGAATTACTAGATTACGAGAGCAAGAGGCCAACAACATATTGAAGTCATCAAGGCAACTCCACATGTAGAGGCCATTTGATTGAGTGCTATAGTATATATGATCAATGAAAACAATATACAACTTTTCTCGGTTAATGTTGACATATTCAGAGCAGAACACGTGGGGTTGGGTCACTTGCTTGCCCATACTCCGCGGAGTAGTTCAAAGGCCAGGCCAATCAGTCAGTAGTGTGCGTCTCTAGCCAGGTGTTCAGATCCTTTTCCCCTGCAGATCGGACTAGGCACATAAAGAATAAACACTGATTAGATAGGCACCAACCAGATATGTCTGGAGTGATCACATCCTAAGAAATGGTGCTGGAAGAATAGTAAGGTAAGACCATGCAGACGGTCTATTGCTGAAACCACAGACTACGAGAAGGGCATCTAGGAGTTGAGCCTGCAAGTGCCACTGCGTGGGTACAGGAACCCACCCGCGACGGTGAGTGGGTAGTAGTAGTGACCGCTAGCCAACTGTTTGTTCTGCTCTTCCTCTTCTTCCTCGATCGTCCCCCATCATTCTCTCTTTTGCCTGTCTTCCCTACCAAAACTCCTCTGCTTGCAAGTATCAGTTAGTCCCTCGGGGCGCTGCAATCCAACTATTCCTCATAATCATACTTAACTTTCATTCTTAGCCCCCAATTCCTTACATGGTTCGTGCACAATGACCGTGACTCGTTCCCAAACGGGAAAAACTCCCAAGTAAGTGATTTGTTTTGCGCAAGGGTGAAAATCTCCCCAATAAGGGACTCGACTGCATCTGAGAAGATTTCCCCCCCAAAGATTCCCCTTTATTCTAATCGACCCTTCGTCTTTCGCTTGCGCGCGAAACGCTTCCCAATCACGTTGAGCTTACGATTGGATCAATGACTAGGAAAATGGAGCGTCCTGGCTTCATCGAGACCCCCGGGCGCCGAGTGACCCGCAGCAGCGTTGCGCCGTCCGACGACACTTCCGATTCAGCAGCCGACTTGCAAGCACAAGCCAAGTCAGCATCCCGGAAGCGTTCCTCTGCCAAAGTCAAAGCCGAGGAGGCCTCAGAGAAAGACACAAAGCCAGTCGGGACCAATGGACACGCCGCCGTCGCGAATGGCAAGAAGCCACGCATCATCGATGGTTGGGAAGAGGGCAAGGATCCCAAGGTTGACCACAGCGGACACTTCGAATTTGGAGGGTCTTTGGGTGTATTGTGCATGATGATCGGATTTCCGATGCTGATGGATTACATGTGGCTCGGTGCCACCTATTACGATGGCAAACCACCTCTTCCTGAGCAGGGGCAGAGCATCTCTGACTTTTTTGCACACCTCTTCAACCTGCTGAATGAAGGTGCTTACCCGTCCCTGAAGGCATGGACGATATATTGGACTTTCTTCGTCTTCGAGGGGGCTCTCTACGTGCTTCTTCCCGGTATCACCGTCATGGGCCGTCCTCTGCCGCACCTTGGAGGAAAGCAACTCCCTTATTACTGTTCCGCCGTTTGGTCCTTTTACACAACTATAGTTCTGGCGTTGGTGCTTCACTTTACTGGTATCTTCAAGCTCTACACGATCATCGATGAGTTCGGGCCTCTTATGAGCGTGGCAATCCTTTCCGGTTTCATTGTCTCTTTTGTCGCGTACATTTCGGCATTGGCTCGAGGCGCAGAGCACCGTATGACTGGGTACCCAATCTACGACTTCTTCATGGGAGCTGAGCTCAACCCTAGAATGTTTGGGATTCTGGATTTCAAGATGTTCTTCGAGGTCCGCCTTCCATGGTACATCCTTCTGCTCATCACTATGGGTGCAGCTGCCAGACAATATGAAACCTACGGATATGTATCCGGAGAGGTCGGGTTCCTGCTTATGGCTCATTTCCTCTACGCCAACGCTTGCTCCAAAGGCGAGGAGTGTATCGTGTCGACCTGGTGGGTATTCAGTTCAGGGCTCTATTCATACGTCGGGCTAACGAATCATCAGGGATATGTATTATGAGAAATGGGGTTTTATGCTGATCTTCTGGAACCTCGCTGGAGTGCCGCTGAGCTACTGCCACTGCACCATCTACCTTGCCAACCACGATCCCGCGACCTATCGCTGGAATCGGCCCTTCCTAGTTTTCCTCTATATCGCGTACCTCTTTGTGTATTGGGTTTGGGATACGACCAACAGTCAGAAGAACCGCTACCGCCAGCAGGAACGTGGCACCTTGGTGTTCCGCAAGACTTTCCCTCAACTTCCTTGGCAAACGTTGAAGAACCCCAAAACCATTACGGCTGAGGACGGCTCAAAGATTCTTGTTGATGGTTGGTGTAAGTTTCGCACTCGAGCCTTCACCTGAGATATAGTAGATGCTGACCTTTCATCACAGACGGGAAAGCACGCAAAATCCACTACACCTGTGACCTGTACTTTGCCTTGAACTGGGGATTGGTCACTGGCTTCAACAGTCCGTTTCCGTGGTTCTATCCTCTGTTTTTTGCATGCATGATCAGCCATCGCGCACTGCGCGATATTCAGCGCTGCCGGAACAAGTATGGCGAGGCATGGAGAGAGTATGAGAGACAGGTCCCCTATCTGTTTATTCCTGTGAGTTTGCGTTCCACATCTCTTCTTTCGTACGTCAACTGACTCGCTGGACTAGTACGTCTTTTAAACGAATGCATGTGCTGGCAAACTCTGTTGATCGTCGACTTGTTCTTCGTGAGACCGATCTGCAGTGATAATATTGTCGAATTCTCGACCCTGGGCTCCAGTATGGCCCCTATCAATACACGCTTGTAATCATCATTCCCGACCTACTTCTGGAAGTCCACTCAGAATCGATGACTGCTACCCAGTGTGGCAGATCATGTCTGTGAGGAATCTACCAGTATGGGCCCTATCCTTTCGGCATGTTCCATTTCTGCTTCCACAAAGATTACACAATTCATGTACATTATTATATCAGAATGCTCTTCTTGGTTGTTTCCGCTTCTGCCCTTTTAGGATCATCTGTGGTTTATGGCCTTCTCTGAATCATTCGCCTGTGTTCTTTGCAATATTACCATGTACAGTATAGTGCATATCATCAGATCTCACATAATAGACCCACAAAAATATGCACTGTAGCACTGATTATGAGTTGAGACAGACTTGGTAAATGGTGTGCTTGTCAATCACATGATCAGATCAGCCCCTCCAGGCTTATCGGTCGGCAATCGATCCGGAGCTGCAACCCCGCCGAGCTACAGCTACGGATTCACCAAGCTACTGTATTCTTTCTCGAAATTGAATCTCATCGAGCCAGAACTCCCCGCGAGCGCTCTACCGTGAAAGTCGTAACAGAGCCTCATCATGTTGATCCAAGAATCCTATCACGATGTGCCTACCACGGCGGACGGCAAAGGGAGCATGCGTATGTCCTAAAGCCCGCGCAACTCATTTTCATATCCAGCTCTTCTTGCTCTCGAGGAGGACCCTTTGAGAGAGCATGGAATTGAACAATTTTAGAGGTCCGAGGCTGACACATATCTTGTCAGGTATCTACGTCTATCATCCAACCGTCCCAGGATACCCCAAAGCGCGTTTCCCTGGAGTGGTAGTATTTAGTGAGATTTATCAAGGTATAGATACCTGACCATGCGTCCACTGCGAGCTAAGGCGATGTTGCCTGGACCGACCTTTGCTCTGCTGTGCCTGAATCTGAAGCCGTTGACGTGGAAACTTCCAAACCAGTTACCGGCCCTGTCGCGCGCTTCGCCCGCCAAATTGCCGGTCAGGGTTATATCTGCGCTGCGCCTTCTAGCTACCACGAATTCACCGGACCAGAAGCCCTTGAATATAACGCCGAAGATACCGATAAGGGGAATGAATGGAAGATTAGCAAGGTAAATCAGACTTAAACTCTGGGATGAGTGGATCAGCATTCTGGGGGGGGGGGAAGGAGGGCGGGAAGACCATGCTCGTGCTAATCTGCGAGAAAATAGAAAATCACAGCCTACGACGAAGATGCCTCCCTTTGTGTGGATTACCTCTTGTCGTTGCCTACGTGCAATGGCCGCGTGGGTGCGACAGGCATGTGCCTAGGTGGACATCTGGCGTATCGGTGTGCACTGGACAGCCGGGTAAAGGCGGCGGTTTGCTACTTCGCGACGGATATTCATAGCCATACTCTTGGGAAGGGTAAGAATGATGACAGTCTGGTAAGGGCAGGAGATATCAAGGGAGAATTGATTATGGTTAGTTCTGTCTCTCTTTCTCGAGACTTTGGGAAGGGATGGAAGCAGTGTCTATCCAAGTGACGACTAAACGTTGGCGCAGATTTTTGGTAAGAACGACAATCATGTCCCCCCCGAGGGAAGGGATTTGATCCGCAAGACACTTCACGAAAAGGGGGTATTGTTTAGCTTTTATGAGGTGGCCTGGGCGCAGCGTGAGTTTGACCTTCATCCCTCTGTCGTAGTATTAAGGTTACTTGGCAGAGGGCATTGGCTAACCTGCGCAGATGCCTTCATCCGCGACGAGCTCAGTAAGGGACGGTATGACCCTGCTATCACGAAGGTGTGCTTCGAGATGTTGCTTGAATTGTTCGGACGGACTCTCAAGCTGGATTTGGGAGAGCATGATGGGAAGGAAGTGGAGATTGAGGATGTTTGCTAGAAGCTGGCGCACGTATTAGAGCCGAGAGTTGGGCATGCGATTATGGTACAGTAAAAACAATATAAATGTTCCGGCACGGCGCTTCTTACCGCAGTATACCTGGCACCACCGAATGAATTACCACGCATTACTATTCGCTTGAAAATTTTTACAGTCTCTTGAGAGACATGAGTACCTTGTTTTACGTGTATGTTCTAGACCCGTTCATTAGTGCCTTAGGTAAGGTACTGAACCCATCTAGTGGTGGTTTAGGCAAGGGCAGCACAAGAGGCCGGAGAAAGCGTGTCTAACTCACGAAAAGCCCTATGCGAGACAGCCCCGAACAACCACGATTTCGTACCGTTGCTGTGGGCTGTCCGTCTGCGAGGATGCATAAACAGACGTAATTAGTTAGATGAACAAGGCATGGATAATGTCGATTCATCTGCACATCAAGACCTGAAAGCAAAGAAGCAATGTGATTTGGAGCTTGGAAACAACTCCGTGGTGATTGTCGATCATCATAAGTATTAGGTAACCCACGTACGGAGTCATTAACTTAACTAACTGTACCGAGTATAATTGTGGCTGGGGTGCGATGGCGGTGAAATCATCCCGACGTGCCATGCCATGCCATGGATGAACACGATCATCTTCTTCGCAGTCGCACTAATAAAAGAACAGTAAAAGAATGCTGCCTGTCAACGCTATCCAAGCCCTGCCAGGAAACTCGCTAGCGTCATCATTCCTCACGAGGGGAAAGCTGTGACCAAAATAGAAGTGGGATGGAAAAGACCCATGGGTCATCGCCCTTCGTCATCCACGGTCAGCCCAGGGCGACCCTCTCTTTGTTTTTTTCGAATCAACTTCTGATAGCAATGAAGAATGTCCATCCTTGGTGCATCTGATGAGGTCAGACCACATGGAAGAGGGACAAAGAGATAGACATACGATAATCTGATATCATCTGATTTCCTTTACAATGAACGCAGAAAAGTGTCTGTGTGAGCCACAGGAAGCGACTTTTTCTGGGGAAATTGGGAGGGAAGCAACGAGACAACACCCGTACTGGAGGTGACGTTCTGGTTCCTGAATTTGCTGCAGGGTTTTCTCTCCTCTTGTTGGTCAATTCACAATTAGTCCTTTTTTTTCATCTTGCCCCTCAACGGCGGTTCTTCCGGCCGGATTCTGGGCTGTCCAGTGCCCAGTGCTTTTCCTGTTATTTGCTGTGCCGCCGTATTTGCGGTCTCCATCACGCTCTTTAGCCCCAGGCTAAACCCGGAATCCCGTTGTTGTTGAACTTCTTGTTTCTCTCTAGTCTCTCTCTAGTCTAGTCTCTCGCCTTCCATGCCTCGTTTCTTTCCCTGGATCATGGTTTGATCTTTAAGGGAGTGTGATGGATCACCACTAAACAGTGAGTACACACGACTCAGTGCTACAAAGTCCAAGTAACTATCACTAGTTTTAAGGTGCTGGACTAGTTACACCTCTTGCGGCCGTACCTTCACCTTCTTTCTCTAACCTTTCTTTCCTCCCTCCCTCTCTTCCCTCCCTCTCTTTCTCTGTGTCTCTCTCTCCCTGTTTATCCCCTCATCCTTTTCATCATCAGCGTAATCCTCCTTCTTAGCCGCCCTTACCCTCTCCTCCTCTGCATACAAACAATTCTGTTTCTCTCTCTCTCTCTCTCTCTCTCTCGCTCACTCGCTCGCTCCTCCTTGTCAGCATCGCCAGCCTTCTCGCCTACCTCCACCACCTTCATCACTTTCCAGTCCTTCGATTCGGATCCATCACTCTTCCATACTTCCGCTGCCCTCCCCCCCCCACGTATTAATCCACGTATTAACCAGCACCGGTGTTTGACATATACACTGACAGCCTGACCACCTACCCTCCCCGTCACTCTCTTATATCCTCCCAATCATCGTTCTCGGATTGTCTCTGGTTTCTTCACATTTTTCGCTTCCGCTCAGCTGTCTCTCTCTTCGATCCGGTCTCTGTCCGAGCTGCTGCACGACTAATTGCCAACCCAACGTGTCCGCCCTCCCGTGTCTGATCCGTCGACTACTACCTGATTTAGTTCGCCTCTTGTCGACTCGGTCTCTGGCCCGCATTTGTCTTCTTTATCTTTCTATTTTCGTTACCATCAAGTGAAGCGAGACGATCCCTCGATCGACAAGTCCCTCTTAATCCTAATCTTGACTTGGCGCTTTTTTCGAACGGCAGTCTGCGGCGGAGCTATCGTGACCGGCGTGGGTCTAGGCAGGGAAAACCAGCTAGTACAGTCACCCTCGGCATCACTATTACCTCGCTGCTGCTGCTGCTGCTGCTGCCGCCAACACTACCATCATCTCCTCCATTTCTTCGCGACTTTCGACGACCTGACCTCTGTCGCATGCGGCAAAGCCTATCTCAATCATGGGTTCCACGCAATTTGGTAACTTCAACGTGGGTTCGCAATTGAGCTGCAATTCGAGCTTTAACTGACCGTGGTCGATCTGCACGTGTAGGACTTTTGTCGCGATTCCACCTTACCAGTCTGCAATGTGTGTAATCCCTCTCGCTATGTCTCACTCGCCCCTCGGAATGTCGCTAACCATTGCTGTATTTAGCTCTTTGTCGCAAATAATCAGCCTCCAAACAAAGCTTATGGCGGATGTGTGCTCAAGGGAATTGAGCTCAGTGGCGACCGATATCTCAGTAATCTAGGTATGGCACGATGGCCCAGAGTACATTAAAGTTGACTAATTAGCAGCAGGCTCAATTCTCCTGGCTTTCATTTCCATCCTGACCACACTCTTTCTGCTCCTGAGATCAGAACGCAAACGAGCCGCAGTCGGCAGAAGGTACGCGGCAAGAAGATCAGGATATCGGGGACCAGAATGGAAACTAATGGGAGTAGGGAGATTCAAATCTTTCTGTTTGGATTTCTCATCATTGAGATCTGCGAGATCTTCTCCGTGGGTGGTTTCCCTCTAGACAGTGCGGTCCGAAAGGTCAGTTATGCCCAATTCATGCACCACGCTCGGCGTCTCATCCAGCTATCCTCCAGGGTTTCTCTGCGGTTCATATTGCTGCCATTACTGCGACATGTTGGATACTTCTTTTGAATGCTCTAGTAGGCTTTCAACTCCTTGACGACGGCACACCTGCGTCTATTGGCTTGATTGTCGCATCCGGTCTTGTTCTCTTCGTCGGCACGGGATATATTGCTCTGGATACGGCCTTTGACTGGACAGGCGAATTCGCAACGAGTTCCTCGAATCACTATCGCAATATCGCCCTCTATGTGTTATATCAACTATTCCCGCTCGTCTGCCTTGTTCTGTTCTATGTATTCGAAGTCATCCTGGTGGTGCGAATTCTTGGCGAGTTCCGGCCATTAAGTATGCTCCCGCCTCCTTGACTTTATGGTGCATGATCCTAACCTGGCCACAGTTTACCTGACGGCCGCGGCCCTTCTATTCGCCATTGGTCAGATCTTCGAGTACGTGATCAGCGTTCACTTGTGCGAAGCCTCCAGTGGGAAAATCAATGGCGCGCTTTTCGAGACTCTGTTCACACTACTGGCAATAGTCACTGTCTGGTTCTTCTGGAGCAGCATTACGGAGGATGACTGGCCCATGCCGATGACAACCCCTGGAGGTTACCATTGAAAACCAGAGGAGAGCTAACGAGACATGATTGTCCTGCATGTCTTGCGAGTATTTCCGCAGCTTGTTTCTCTGTTTCTTCTCTACGATCCTTGCACATACGGTGCCTCAATACCCATTTGGATTTTTGTTTTCTGTGCTCGCATCGCGTTTGCAGCTGCATCTTGCGATGAAGGCTCATCATATGTTTATCATGATTGTGTGATGCCTATCTCACCTTATGTTTGACGATGTTCTGCTAATATGCCTCGATGTGGGTTATGTTCTTACGATGACTTACCGCGGCGAGTGAACCCAGAGGATCGCCGACGATATAATTACTGCATTTCTGTCTGCATCTCTTTACACCTTGCGTTAGATACCTATTTGTATTGTAATCGATTGATTCAATGGTTGTTAGAATACATGCAGGAACCTCCCGTCACATGGCTCTATTCTTAGCGAGCCTGCCGGTAGGTATTGATTTAACCATGATGCGCAACCACTTTCGAAGGCTTTCCCTTTGAAAGGGGCTCGTGTTCCAGGTTACTCCTTGTATGACAAAGGACGCCTCCTCCGAACAGGGATGCACATTTGTCAACCTTCACGTCTCAGGATGACGGCCCTGCAGGGGCTGTAATCGTAAACCATTGGCCCACGTCTGGATTGTCCAGGCGCAGTTTCCAGATCCGCATAACCAATCAGGATGGTATGAGCTACCTGAAAACGGGATATAAGAACAAATTGCGATGATTATATGCTATGTACAATTTAAACTCCCCATGCATCAGAAATGAACATCTCGCTCAATACCAGTCGATAGCTGTTCAGACCGATAGTGTCATCCTTTCTTCCGTCCGAAGGAGATGATGCCCAGAAAAGCGTACATCGATGCAGCCCCTCGGAGATCTATACGAAGTTTCCGGCCATCCCGGTCCAGATCATGTCCCAAGGCCAAGCAACCTTCCCTGGCTTTCACCCCTAGTTTCTCTCCATAGAGGAAAAGCATACCGAAAGCCCCAAGACTCGGATATCTGTAGATAACACAACAACACCATCCAAATATATGTGCTCCACCTATTTCCAATCCACGGCACGACGCCTAGAGCCTCACCTTGACGTCCACGCATGGCAAGGTCCACTCCTTCCGTCCCAAAAGACTGCGCACCCATTCCATGCCAATGCCCGTCCATTCTTGGGGAGCGCCAGCCTCAGCCGAGAGATTCGAGGCGAGCCGCCGCTGTGCCTCATCGACTAGGGCCCCCGAGAGCGCCTTGGCAGTCGAGGTCACCGTCTCCAAGAAATACTCGGCTAGGGTCTCGTTCGCGGGACTGACCGGGCATGAGGTCGGCGCGACGGGAGTGGTGTAGCGCGGACTGAACCAGTCGCCGCGGAGGTCGAAGAAACATCTGTCGGACCAGTGACAAGAGGAAATGAAGAGGATGAGGAGTAGGGCAGAGCAGTAGATGCACGGTCGGTGGAGGATGTAGGTCAAGGTGACGAAGGAGATGATGAAGAGGGGGGAGGCGTTGGTGGGGATGAAGAAGAGGGGGAGCCAGCTACAACGACTTGGTCAGTATGTTTATTAAGATGGAACTGGAGAAGTAGGAGGTGAAGGGAGTAGTGTAGGGGATCAGGTCATGGAGGGGGGGCGGGAGAGAGAGGGCAGAGAGAAGGTCGGATTAACGAGGGACCAGCCTTACCTCCGGAGGCAGAACATATTCAGAATGAGGTGGTTTTCCCTCAAGATGTACACTGTAGAGTCAAGTTCTCTGGTGATCAAACGGTGAACGATGAGATCAGTGGCAAACAGAAGTGGTTGGATGAGATGGTCGCGGGAAGGATTTCGGAGAGAGATGGAAAGTCAAGCGATATAGAAAGAATGAAGGTTATCGAGTAGAAGCATCTCATTGAGAGTGCGCAGGCATATTTAGTCTTCACGTGTGGTCTTACTGAATGCTGCAAAGAGGAGGAGGAGGAAGAGATGCGCTCATTCTGAGGTTCAAGTGCATTGAGATTACCGTCATTGTGTAATCTTACGGTTACGTCTCTCGATTTCTGCACTAGCCACATCTCTTTCTCGCTGTTCACTCCCCCACCGCCACAATTACCACCAGCTCATCTTCCCGCTTACCTCCAATTCTCGCTTCCTCCGAGCTTTTTCCTCTCCTTCTTCCTCCTCTTCTCTTTCCTCCACTTCTTCTTCTCTCTTCCCTCTCCCTCCTCTCTTCTTCCATTCTCGTCCCATGTACAATAGTCCGTCCTTTGTCTTTTGATCTTTTCTCCTTCTTCTTTGGTCTGCTCCTTTTTTAGCTTGCATTCTTTTATTGAATCGCGCGCCGAGGTCCGGGTTGTTTCATTTTAACACCCGCTCTCTCTCTTCTCTCTTGCTTTGTTGGCTCTCGAAAGAGAGCTACATCTGATCTACCTAGAAGCTTGAATCGTCTCTGGAGGTCGCCTCATTTGTCGGCGAGTGACAGAAATGTCCACCCCCAATGATCTTCAGGCCCTCTTGGCCAGCATCAGGCCCCGTCCTTCGCCTTCGGGCACCCCTGCCCATGATGCTCCCATGCCGCCGTATCCCATGCAGTATCAGCAGGGTCACCGCCAGCAGCATCCGCAGCAGCACCAGCCGCAGTACGATGGCCAGGCCTATCCTCACCCGCAGCTGCAGCTGCAGCAGCAGCAGCACCAGCAGCAGCCGCTCCATGGCTACCGTCACCCTTCGGTTTCATCCAATATTCACAGCCCGTCGCCTTCTGTGAATACTCCTCCGCACCACGGTTCGGATATCCTTAGTCCTAATATTTCGACTCCTCGGGGTGATATGTACTTCCATCAACCTCCGCCACCCCAGCACCAGCAGCAGCAGCAATATCACCAGGTCTTGCCTCACAATCCCGACCGGGCGGTGAATCTGTTGAATCTGCTCAAGTTCAACCAGCCTACCACTTCTTCTGCCCCCCAGCAGCAGCAGCAGGCTCCGGTCTCTGGCGCTGAACAGCCCAATTACCTACAGCCTCGTGCAGCTGGTCTGGAGGAGCAGTCAAAGGCCCACGCGAGAAACATTTCTGCCTCAGACCTGGTTGCGTCACTCTTTGGTGTCCAAGGTCAAGGTGCTACCACCGCTCCCGTGAGGCCTGCGGGTTCTATCTCCGGTCCATCTGGTGCTGGCGCGGGCGAGAGCTCTGCATCTGCTGCTCCGACTGCCGAGAACACTCAAGAGATGTTGCTACGTTTGCTGAACCGTCCCAAGCCTAGTCAGGATGTTTCCGACGGACCCTTGAAGACTGTTCCGCAGCCACCTTCTATGGTTTCGTCTCAGAAGTCACCTGTTCCTGAGGAAGAGCTGAACGACATTCTCAAGTCTCCAGCTCATGGGCCGGAGGAGACTTTGGTGTCTCCGGATGATGCCGGACCTTCCCAGCTTGAAACCCCTCCTGTGGGTAAGGACTCCATGTTCACCTATGTCAACCCGTTCGAGCAGCTGGCTGCCGCATCTCCGCGCAAGGTCACCCCGCAACAAGCCAAGTCTCGAAGCGAGAGTCCAGCCATCGAGATCATGAAAAGCAAGAAGACCACCATTACCAGCAAGGTCGAACCGTCCTCGGCTGCGGAGGCTGTTGAGACCCCGCAAAGCGAAGGTCCCAAATCGCCTATACTGGCTGACGAGCAGAGGGAAGCCGTCAATTCCGTCGTTGAACGTCTAGTTGATGAGATTGGACGCGAAATCGAGAACGCTACTGGTAACTCGAATGATGAGAAGCTCGCCCAGCTCGCTGCTGCCCAAGAGGACAGTACTCAAGCCGTGATCTCTTCCATCGCGAGTCACCTACAGGAAACGGCCGCCGAAGCCAAGGTCGAGGATGGCGCAGACAAGAACTCTGCTGATGGTACCGCTACCCCCGCTGCCGTGAAGGAGACTTCGAACAATAGCAGCGGTGATGCTCTAGCGGATAGTTGGGAGAGTGCCGAAGATAGTGCTGAAAAAGAAGAAGAACGCATTGTTTCTGTGTACAACTTTCCTCTGAAGCCGTTCATCTCCATCATCGTCAAAGCCCACTCGGAGAAGCTTGCAGCTCTTCGTGATGACGGTATCATGGATATTGCCCGGCTCAAGAAGGACTTCGATCAGTTGGATCGCTCTTTGACTTCCGCGACCTCGGACTACATTGTGTATGCGTTGGCGAAGAACGGTGGTATGCGTATCATTCGTCAAGATGATGGAAGTGACAAGCAAATCTTCCGTTCTACCCGCGATCGTGTCTTCAATGTTGCGGTATGCACGTCGCAGACTGCTACCGGCCGAACTACCGAGGAGCAAGCCATCTTGGGAATTGGCGTCAGCGGAACCGTGTACTGGGCGTTGGTTTCTCGCGCAGACAAGGATCTTTTTGAGCTCGACGCCCTCGAGAGCGAGAGCCTCATCTTCCCTCCTTTCCCAGCTTCGGACGAGAACACTTCGGGCGGCCAGCTGAAAACGCGGGCCAAACGGAGCTCTCGCCATCCTGGATTCTTCGCCATTGGTCGTGGTAAGAATATTTATGTGGTTTCGCCTCAGGCTGCAATGAACTCCGCCTACGGTGTGTCTGGACCTCAGCGCGTCGTTAACACGGAGAAATTCTTCAAAGAGCGTGCTCTGAAGATCTCCACCGGGAAGGCCGGCAAGGATTTCATGTTCAGCGACGATGATACAGTCATCGCCTCTCTTGACAAGACGGGCCGCCTTCGTTTCTGGGATATCCGTGAGGTGGTCAACAACCCGGGCTTCTTCAGCTCTGGACCTAGTCCCGCCGAGATTCGGGTGCCCTTGAACACCTTTGTCACCGGCTCTCCCGCAGAGAAGTCGTGGCCAACCTCTGTCCTCTTTATTGACAAGCTACGTCCCTATGTCAAGTCGATGGCGCTTCGTTATGTTCTCGTGGGCTTGAAGCAGAACCACACCCTGCAGCTCTGGGATATTGGGCTGGGTAAGGCTGTGCAGGAGCTCAAGTTCCCTCACGAGAATGAGTCCGACGCCATCTGCAGTGTCGCGTATCACCCCGCATCTGGTATCATCGTTGTTGGCCATCCAACCCGCAACTCTATCTACTTTGTTCACCTTTCTGCGCCTCGATACAACCTGCAGGCGATGTCGCAGGCCTCCTTCATCAAGCGCTCTGGTGAGAAGGACAGCAGTCTACCCAAGCCTGAATCTACCGCTTGCATGAGCGGCATTCGCGAAATCTCTTTCGCTTCCAAGGGTCAGTTGCGGAGTCTGGATATCCTTCCCATTACTAAGTCGGCTGGGGACGAAAGTGGTCTGTTCGAGCTGTATGTCATGCACTCTCGTGGCGTGACATGCCTGAACATCAAGAAGGAAGATTTGGGATGGACTACCGACAACAAAATTGTCCGTCCCGTCAATGCTCTGGAGGAAGGGTTCATTGACATCGCTGAGTTGCAGACCTTCCCCACATATGTGGCGGATGAGCCTTCGGTCAATGGTGATGCAGCTCCGACTCCCACAAAGCCGGCGGCCAAAGAGATCATCAAAAAGATGCCCGAGCTCAACACCGATGCTGCGACTGGAGCTGGTCCCAGTACTTCTCGCGTGCAGTCGCCCACCAAGGCACCCGCCAAGAAGAAGGACGAGCCAATTGATACTGTATCTAGCATCAATGGTGTCGACAAGGCTGAGAAGAAGAAAAAGAAGAAGAATACACTCACTGGCATGAGCGAGCCGTCCGCTAAAGGCAAGGAACCCGTGATTTCCAAAGAAGGTTCACCTAATGATGTTCCTGCTCTCGTGGGCAATGAGCCAACTCTCGAAGAAGCTACTGCCACCCCAGGCCCTTCTCAGGCAGTACCTGCTGCTGCTCCTGTGGCTTCCAGCGCTGGTATCGATGACTCAGCTGCTATCTTGAACAAGCATCTCGAGATGCTGCAAAACGGCGTGTCGTCGGAATTCACCAAGAGCCTTGGTCGCGAATTGGAAGGACTTTACACCCGCTTTGACGAAGAGCGCCGCAACTGGGACGCAGCCTCGGCAGCCAAGCAGGATCAGGTTCTACGTCTGGTTTCCAGTACTCTATCTGATAATGTGGAGAAGAATCTTGCCCGCATCGTCTCGAATAGCATTAAGTCAGAGGTTGTGCCCGCCCTGACTGATCTTACTGCCGCCGCTGTGGGTAAGCAACTTAACAGCGTGGTGTCGCAGCAGCTGGGATCTGTGGTTCCTCGGGAAGTGTGCCAAGCCCTCCCAGAGGCTGTCACTCGTGCCATGCAGCAGCCTGATTTGATGAAAGTCTTGTCGGATGCTGTGGGTCAGAAGCTTGCTCCTCGTGTGGAAAGCGAGATCTCGAAGGCCATGCAGAATACAATCACTCCAGCCATCAAGAATGTCGCTGTGCAGACTGCAGACAAGGTTGTCGGTGGCATGGAAAAACAGCTGCAGGCTCAGTTGAAGCATTTGGAAGCCCAGCGGCAAAGCGATGCCGCCAAGATCAGCCAGCTCACTTCGCTTGTTCGTGGACTGTCCGACACGGTTGCCACACTTGCTGCAGCTCAGACAGGCTTGCAGACTGAGGTTGCCAAGCTTAGCCATGCACTGGCTTCCAAGGATAATGTGGTGGAGCGGCAGCAACAACAACAACAGCAGCAGCAGCAGCAGCAGCAGACAACCGCGCCCGCTCGCAGCGCTTCTGTTGACACGAGAACTCCTGAACAGATTGAGCTGCAGGAGATCGCTCAATTGATGAGTCAAGGTCACTTCGAGGAAGGATCAGTCAAGGTTAGTAACTATCTTGATATCTCTTTGGTTAATGTAGCATGCTAACGGCAGCAGTGGCTGCAATCGACTCAACAGGCTGATCTGTTTGACAATCTCTTTGTTCGTATGAACCCGCAATACCTGACCAGTCTGTCTCCTATCGTGGCTCTTTCTGTGGGTGTTGCTGTGACTTCGTCGCTGCAGACCAACCCCATGGAGCGTTTGACCTGGCTGGAAGTGGTTCTGCAAACGGTGAACCCGATGGTATGTTTCCCCTATGGCGGGTGAGAATTGGACCAACACTAACAGCCTTTACAGGACCCCGACATTCGTGAAGTCGCGCCCAAGATCATGGACATCCTTATTCAACGGCTTGAGGCACTCTACATGTCAGTGGCAGAGAATTCACCGCACGACCCTATTATCCGCAAGATCGCGCCCTTGTCGCGCCGTGCTAGATCTCTGCGAGGATGATTTCCTCTCGTGGTGATTCGATCCCTCAAGTTTACCGAGCTTAATGAATAATGCGATCCTTATGAGGATGTTCATAATGAGGAAGTTGATAACAAAAGGGAGAACGAATGGAATGTATTGCAACTCGATTGCCATCGCATGAGGATGATGACTACTATTTTATTTGGTTTAGCAATGAAAGTCATGGGTTAATGATGAGGATGGTAAATTCATAATCTTAAATTCTTGCCGAAGCCGTATAGTGCCACGAAATCTAGGGTATGGCAGTTACGAGTTGGTATCCCTCTTCTCCTTCTCCTGAATTCCTGATCTATTTTCTCTGGCGATGGCCTCATCCGAATCTACTGCCTCCTCTAGACTTGGCACATCTTAGAGCATTATCGGAAGAAATGAAACGATCAGCAATCACTTCAAGAAGCTCCGGGCTAATTCGGTTCGGGGTCAACTCCATGAAGAGGTAACTCTTGGGCATTCAGCCTTCGCTAGTGCTCCTTTCATACCTGAGGCACATCCGGGCTCCTTCCTGTAGTGAATGAATGGTCTCCCCAACTTCTTCTCTACACATGAAACGCAACGTTGGCGCAACACTCATCTGCTTCGGACTGACCATTCGTCTCTTTAAGCTTTGTACAAGCCTTCCAGTCGCAGGTCCCTTGGGTCTCTCTTATGAATATCTACAAAGACTTTGGCACCGAGTGAGTCCTCCTTTTCTTTTGGCAAGAAGCTCAAACCTGCCTTTCACTTCCACCTTTCTTTCCATCATCTCCTTGACTCTCCACTGTCTCAACTGATTTGTTCATCCTTTCTTTCCTGCAATGGTCTGTCGAAGTCTCTTCAAAGATAGTTAAAAGGGCGATGGCGACGTCTTCATCAGTCAAAGATCAGGGGATGCCTTTGGAGCAGTGTCTTTATCTGTTCCACCACGTCTTCCTCCCCCCACGACTTCCCCAAGAGGAAGACTATCGGCCTGAGCTCGACATTCTCCTTCTCACTACAGTGATCGATGCTCTGCATGGATTCAGACGCAACGCTCCTGTGTGTCACGTTGGCACTCTCACAATGGTCATCCAGATGATGTTGCGCTTCAGGAAGATTCTAGGGATTCAAGGTGAACTTAACGAGGACGAGCTCCGACAAGCGTTTCGAAATTTGAGCACCGAGGGTAAGCTGACCGTGACTGGGACGTGAAAGTCAGCACTGAGTATCCGCAGGAGGCATCTTGCCTATATATGTCCGCAGTCAGAATGCTGGAATGCTCTTGACCCGAAACGACGATCAAGTTCTCATAGAATCTTTCGAGCTGTCACCCCGGAACAGGGCTATAATTACGACCTTGGGTCGCCTCCAGCGCCAATTCCCGGGGCCTACGATCGCATTGAGCTTGGACACGTTTAACCAGCCCGAACTACAAGATATAATGGCACAAACACTTGCTAAGATGAGCTATCAGCCTGCGGTGGGGACCATGGCTAAGGTGCACAAGGCCGGAGAGCTTCATGATGAGGATAGGGATACTACCCATCCGAAAATGGTCACTGAATTATTCATGGCCTTTTTGCGGTCAGTGTGCACCGATACTCAGGCTGTCCAAATCATGAAGAATACGCGAGATGATGTTATGTGGCTCAACAGTCGTCGTCCATGGCGTCGTTCGTCTCTGTGGCTGATGGCCCGAGTTGTGCTCCAGCTCTGTTTTCGCAGGTTCACCACATTCCATGAGACGGACGATATGTACAAACATGTCATGGTCTACTTCCTGGGATCCATGCTCAGATTATCTCACGAAGTGCTGCCTAGTGAGAACCTCCATTGTATGAGTGCCAAGATCTTGCGTCGATTGCTCAAACTCAGCTTCTCGAATAAGTCTCATTGGTACTCTCCCATTCAGCGTGCTTTAGAGAAGGCGAAGGATACTATTCAACACCGCTGGCGTAAAGTCATGGCCCGGCAGGCTCGCCACAATCATTTGTCGGATCTGGCTGGGTTGAACTTCAGCCATGACATCTACTGCTCTATCCCCAGTCTTGATATATACCTCGAGGGATTGAATGCATTTAAACATGTGGCCCGAGAACTACCAGAGAATCTACACCCATTTTCGGCACTTGCGAAACTCTCAACCCAAAACTTGCCCTCTTATCTGGACTTGCAGGACCCCAGCTACCAAGCACATAATCTCGCTGCACTAGAAGACTGGGTCTCCTCGAATTTAGACTTTTGGCTGAATGGATGCATAGATGCTGAGGACACATGCGCTCGGCTAGGCCGTTTGATTAATGATTATCACAGCGTTGCATCTTCAGCATACTCCAACAATCCCGAAGCTTTCTCGTGCATGCTTCTCACTATCCTAGAACTGTGGATAGCATGTGACCGCTCTGCTACTCACATACATGAGATCCTAAACGACTACGACGCGAATGTACCGGTGAACATTTTCTGTTCCCTCCTGCTTCCTTTTAGGTCGCAAATGGAACGACTGGCTCGTGCAGAGGAATATCTACGCCAACGTCGACTACGGGCAAAGCAGCACGGATGGGGCATTTTCTGGCAATTCGGTACCGTTTCATTTTTTGCTGTTCGATACTTTGATCAGTCGAACGACCATCAGCGTTTGCTCCGAGAAATACAAGACCGTGCCCAGCATGAAAGGCTTAGCAAAGTGAAGGAACTTCAAAGTCTGCAGCAAAGATACCTCAATTTGATGGCTCTTGCAGACAAGACACAATGCATGTATACTTCAACCACTCTTAAAGCGCACCCACGAATCATCCAGCGTGTTCATGACCCCAAATGCCCAAAGGAAGCTTACAAACAACAAGCCAACAGTTTACATATTCAAGTTCATGAATGGCCATTGCCGCAAAATCCGTTAAAAGCGAAGTCCACTGTCTTTGAACTGAATCTGCCTCGACCTTTCAGATGTTGGCGTGATAACACAATATTTTTCTTGGTTGACGTGCTGCGCCTTGGATACCAGGTCCTTGAGAAACCAGTCTATGAGTTCCAGCCACAACTTCAAAAAGGTCTCAGGGGCTTCTTCAAGCAAGGTGACGGAGGGCAGCGCATTGGTCTTCTTTCAGAAATCAAGCCCCACACTCGGACACAGGCGTGGACGAAATATTCTCAATGTCACTGTGGACGATGTGTGCGTGAACAACGGGCTTGACTTAAGATATTATGACCATCAGAAAAGGTGTTTCGTGACTGCTATGACAGACAGATTGGAAATTGCCAACATGTGCTCATATAAACTCCCCATGAGAAGCACTCAATTGCAACGTTTCCTCTTTCGCCCGCCCCCAGCAACAAATGCTGGCCCGTCTCCCAATACAGTCATCGCGTCGCAAGATACATGTCCGTCGCATATGTCCCTTGAAGAATACAAGGCTCTTTGCACAATGCCTCTTGGCTTTCAGATCCAATGGCAGAATGTACTCCTGCAGCTAACCATTCCGTTGGTAGACTACAAAAAGGTAGAGACGAACATATTCATCCATCAGATCATGAACCAAGCCGGACCCTCTACTCCTGACTCCACTTTAAGAATAGGGCATAGCATCTTGAGTGACGAACTATTGACTGGAAGGTTACTTGAGCAAATCGAATGGACCATTGCCAGGATCAAAGGCAATTGGGAGCTGGCGCAGGGACTCAACGCACTCATCCGTCTGACACTGAGGATACTGTCTCTATCGCAGTCTACCAAGATCCACGAACTGTGTCTGCAACGCCTAGGGCAGCTTCGTGACATAGCGCTCGACTGGATCAAGCTTGTCCAAGATAAAGCGAGCCGTGCAAGAGATGAGAAGCATCGTAACGCGTTATTTGCACGTAGTATGCATCTCAGCTTGATCTGTGCGGAGACCTTTGATACTGAATTCTTCTTGAAGCGACAATTGGGCAGTCCTGCTGATGCGTCAATCTTTCTACAATGCTGCATGTTGATCCATGATAGAAAGGGTCTCGCCATGAGCGGTGACATCTTTCTTCCCATTATGTATCAGCGCTGGAGAAACTTGACCTATCGCTGTCTTCCCATACTAGCAGACAGTATCTTACACCATCAGAGTGCAGCCCTAGACATGGCTATTGCCCAAGTTTGGGCGACATATCGTGCAGGCTCCAGCTGGTCTGCTGTGGCTGAGACTGATCGCTGCTGGCTTTACACTTACTCCGCACAACAGAATATAGGCGAGCAGGGACTGCCAGTACACTATAATATTCTGACTGGCGAACTACTTGTCAATGGTCTACCTCTGGCTCGCCTTCCTTCGGACTACGAACAACATGAAACATACAAAACGCTTTTCGGGGAGACTTTGTTGGAGGTCATGCCGAGTGATGTACCGGGCATGCAGTTTTGCTGCCAAAATCTGCATCTAGGACATACCGTCCACTTCTCAAGGAGGCAGATTCGAGGTTTGAACTCTCATGATCTCTGCATCGAAGCGACCAAAGACAAAAGCACCATTAATTTTGTGCCACCGAGGCTTCTTGCAGGTCTACTCCCCGATGCCTTTGTGACTGATCACGTTCATTGGTATCATAAAGCAGACGCGTCTGTGGAGTTCCGTCCCAAAGCCAACGCTTGGATGACATCATCGTCTAATTGGAAACTGCACAGACTGCAGAGGGAGCATGGAGGAGTAGCCTGGTACCTAGTTAAGGGTGAACGGGTCCTTGTGAATATGCGGAGTAGAACAGGCAGGTGTATCTCAAGGATTCTGCGGCCGCTTGAGAAGCGTGCGAACCTGCATTGCAGCTTGATTTCTGGATTTACAACGTTGGAGGTCGATCTGCCTCGTCTGCAGCTTGGATTTGATCTACAGTCAGGGTCTTCCGTAGTACTTTCTCGACAGCATCGTGGGATGTTCATCGATCCCAATCAGTCATTGGATACCTTGATCGGCTTGCGCAACAAGCTCCTTCTAATCGACGAAGTCAAGCAGAACCGGGTGATTCTTATACCAGAGGGGCCTGTCCACTGGAGAAGGTCCAAGTATCATACGAAGGTGAAAATAAAAAGGCGGGCAAGCAACAAGATACACGTCTACACAGTTGATAGGCAGCTTGGTCGATTGATTGACGACGAAAGCTTACAGAGCAGACTCTTCCTTTGCTATCTTCATGCTTTAACATCTTCTTGCGTTCCTGATCCTCTGACGCAAAAGTCGGGGACTGACCAAGCTCTATCTATTCTGCGCTCGGCATCAGTAAGATCATTCGTCCAACTCGAGCCCGGGTGTTGTGCGATCCTGTCTCGAATTGCCGAACTGACCCCAGGGAGACGATACTATCCCCTGGAAGCGCGCGTTATGCAGACAGTTCATTGGGACAGCGGCTTGGGTTGCCTGGCTCAGCACAATGAGTTCTACACTGAGGTCACTGAGATATTTGAACAGGATACTCGAATGAGAATCTTTTGTCCGGAGCAGCCGGAGACGTATCATGAATTACCGGCAATGGAGTCTATGTTACTGAGACGGGACCAGATTCGTTCATCCACATTTCGAGTGGCCGAGTATGGCGCCGAGAAGCATACGTCTGAGTACGACCGTCCTTACAATGGACTCGACCAGACTCGCAATTCTGTGGAGGGACTGCAAGCCTTTAGACTATCTTCAATGGTGTATAACGGCCTCCGCTCTTTTGTGGTCCAGAAAATGAATCAGGAAGAATTAGCCGGGTATCTATGGTCTGCTTTCGAATCAATGCCATCTGTAGATGGTCCACAGATGCAGATTGATACTTCGAAAATAGGATATGATGCTCGTCTACTCCTGGACCCTACACTGTACATCTATACCAATTGGTACAGCATTCACAGGATGCTTTCTGCAAACAAAACTCGATTGAACAAATATTCACTCATGATGTGGCTATCAACGCTAGCATTCTCACGGATGTTTCGCCTGGATGTCCTCGAATTACTGGCCTCACTTTACACTGTTCCTGAGATGGCTTCGATTCCAGTCCCTGAGCACACCAGTTTTGTATTGATTGAAGGTTACAGGTTTGACAGTGACACGTTGCGAGCTAAGCTCGAGCTGACCGCACTCGAACGGACTAGACAGCCTCGTCCTAAGCGCAAAGGGCTTGAAAGCCAAGACGAGTTCGTGTCGCGGCGCAATGAACAACAGGACGATAATAGAAGTGAAACTCTGAAAGAGTTCATTGGGTATCTAAAAGAGCAGTGGCCAGCACCTGAGCCTCTCTATTACTATGAAGCCAATGGAACGAGCCCGCGCTTTTCGGACTACTTCGACAAGAACACCGCCATAAACTGTGCCTGTGACCTTTTCTCCGCTTGGTTCAGCAACTTGAAGTTTCATGAATATGTCACTACCATGACCTTAACGCTGAGAGCTCAGCCAGTCACCAATCTGTATGAACCCTCTTATATCGATACGCTCCGAGCACAGCCCGTGAGCCGTGCCCGTGCATTTGTCTGTATCGATGACCTTTTGAGTTCTGAACCACCGCCTCCAAAAGAGGCACCACGCCTCTCCGAGATCTTGCATTGCCATACACCAAGCACTGAGCGTGATAATATGCTAGCTTTCCTGAACAGGCTCGAGATGCTTTCTAGTTCTGATTATGAGAGAGTCTATGTGGAACGGTTGCGGGGCAGCTTCGAGGCAATGCAAGCATCCAGGAAGGTTTTTAGCCTCTCGGAAAATGTGGAGGAAGTTAACAGCGTTCTTCTCGAGCATCTCGCACACTGCGACGAACATTACCGAGAGCTACACCATGCAGTTATGTCAGCGATGAGGCCATCGAATGCACTGTTGGAGCCTCCTGGAATCAAAGATTTGATAATATATCAGGCTCTGCGGACAGTGGCAGGCGATGCTCACATGCCAGCGATATCGACGGAAACACTGCTTCGTCAATTGACCCGCCGTAGGTGGCGTGAAATTCCTGAGCGCTGGAAAGCATGCTTCATTGCCTACGGCCTCGCTGTCACGGCTGTTCAGCGAGCAAAGAGGCTGGTAAAGTCACTGAGAAAGCCGGATGACTTGATCCGGGAGCTTCAGAATCCAGGCCACGCCAACTGGGACCCCCATCAGTACCCGGAGTCTCTTCTATTGGAGGTCGAGAACGGGATCTTGGTTAGAGAAGCACAAGAGCAGATTGCGCAACAAATGAGAAGCCTTATTCCAGGAGAGAACATGGTGGTGCAATTAAACATGGGCGAAGGCAAATCTTCGGTTATTGTTCCCATTGTGGCTCTCAACTACGCGAATGGTGCAGACCTCGCTCGTGTGCTGGTAGCGAGACCGCAATCAAAGCAAATGCTCCAGATGCTGGTTTCGAAATTGGGCGGCTTGTTAGACCGACGAGTGTACCATCTGCCTATCTCACGGTCCTTAAATCTGGATGTCTTCAAAGCAGAAATAGTCAGGCAGATTATGAAAGACTGCATCACAAATGGTGGTGTGCTTTTGGTTCAACCTGAACACTTGCTGTCCCTGAAGTTGATGTGCTTAGAGTGCTTCATAACTGGCAGAGAAGATATCGGCCAGTCGCTGCTCGATTCACTAGAGTTTTGCAGAAGACATGCGCGTGACATTGTCGATGAAAGTGACGAAGTGTTCAGTGTACGGTTTGAGTTGGTGTATACCATGGGGGCGCAGAACATGCTGGAGATGAGCCCAGAGAGATGGAACATCATACATGAGGTGCTGCGACTGGTACCGATCTTCGCTCCTGGCGTCAAGGAGGTGTATCCAGACTCAATTGAGATCAATGACAGTCTGCCGGGCTCCTTTCCCAAACTACGAATCCTTCATTGTGCCACGCAGAATGTTGCCCAACAGGAGCTTCTCTTCCGCATCGCAAAGCATATCTGCGATACTGGAATTGGGAATCTCCCAATCTCGAGGCAGCCTGTAAAGATCCAAGAAGCTTTGCTTACTTATATCTTAAAAGAGCGACTGACAGTCGATGAGATCATCACCGTTCAGAGTCCTTCGTCAAATGTGTGGACCAGTATCTGGCGGAATCCCCTCCTTCTTCTTAGAGGACTGTTTGCTGGTGGTATTCTGGGCTTTTGCTTCGGCCGCAAACGATTCCGAGTCAATTATGGGCCAGATCCTACCAGGAAACCCCCTACTCGACTTTCTGTGCCTTACCGTGCCAAAGACAGCCCTGTTCCTCGTGCTGAGCTTAGCCATCCAGACGTGGTAATCACCTTAACGTCTTTGAGCTATTATTACGCTGGTTTGAGTGACGATGAAATCACTCTCGCCTTTAACCGCCTTCTTCAGTCCGATCAATCAGATATCGAATACCGCGCCTGGGTTCAAAACGCACCTGGGCTCTCAAATGAATACCATCATCTTTTTGGAGTAAACCTTGACGATCACAATCATTGTGTTGTTCATGTGTTTCCACGCTTTCGTTTCTCTAAGGCTGTTATTGACTACTTTCTCAGCAACATCGTATTTCTGAAAGAGATGAGACAGTTTCCAAGTAAGCTTTCGGCTTCGGGTTGGGATCTTGGTGAAGTGAAGGTTCATCCCACCGGTGGCTTCAGTGGGACCAATGATTCCCGCGAGGCTCTTCCTTTGGATGTTGCCCAACGGGACCTGCCAGAGCAGAGCCACACCAATGCATTAGTGCTTGAAAATCTCTTAAGAAGTGAGAACTCTGTCTCTTTCATACCAGCACCTGTTCAATCACCAGAACTACACGGTCTGATTTCGAATGCTCAGAATCTTCTGAATAATGTGGTAGCTCTCAATCCCCCAGTCCAGGTGATTCTTGACGTCGGAGCCCAGATTTTGGAGATGGACAGTCAGCAGGTGTCAAGAACCTGGCTTGGTATGGTTGAGAGCATTGCGCAACTTGAAGCTGTTGTTTTTATCGACAACGAACATGAGATCTGCGTGCTCGATAGAAATGGACGAGTCGAGCAACTACAGATCTCGCCTTTTGCAAACCGGCTTGATGCATGTCTTGTCTTCTTGGATGAGGCACATACCAGAGGAATTGACTTAAAACTTCCAGCAAATTACCGTGCCGCAGTAACTCTAGGACCAGATATCACGAAAGACAAACTTGTCCAAGGTAAGCTCTCAAAACTAGGACCTAAGTGCGAGTTCATCATTGTTTACTATTTCCATAGCTTGTATGAGATTGAGAAAGCTGGGCCATGGCCAATCAGTGACTTTCTGCGTTCCAAAGGAGATAGAAGCCAAACTATTTACCCTTACGGGGACTCATGATAGAACAGGAGCTGATGTATCTGACATCCTCTTGTGGGCGATATCGGAGACTTGGATCGATATGCAGCGCAGTATATCACTGTGGGCTACTCAAGGTGCACGCTTCGAGCATCAATGTGCCCTGTGGAGTATGGTGCAACGCGAAGGAGACGAAACTCGCATGTCTCAGAACCACAGCATTCGCTTCCTCGAACCTGAGTCACAATCCTTGGTCAATCGATACGGACCGCGCCCCGCAACGCTGCCATTCTTGAGGCAGGGGTGGGAGGAAAGCAAGAATATGAGGCGTATCCTAGACCGATACAACGAATTTTGTGGCGCGAATCACCGGGCTGTCGATCTTTCGGAGGAACAGGAGCGCGAGCTGGCTCCAGAGTTTGAAGAGGAACGGCAACTTCAGCGGCCGGGACCTGTGGATCCCGAATGTCATTCTCTTGACCCAGACTTACTCTCCTTCATTACTTCGGGAAAGTTGATAAAGGACTCCAAATCATACTTACCGGCCTTTGAATTACGGGAGACATCTGCGGCAGCTCATCTTGATGTTTCTGAATTTCCTTCGGGACTCTACGTCACCCAGGACTTCGCCAGGACAGTTATTAGGTCTAAGAAGAACCGATTTGAATTGGATAGCTATCAGCGTCCAGTCCAGTGGATATTACTGTCGAAGACCGCAAAGTATGCCATCATTGTGAGTCCGTTCGAAGCAGATCTTTTATCTCCGCTGTTGATTCGAGGCTCTCGTTCGACAGCTTCTATGCTCTGTCTGTACGGCCCCCGCCAAATCCTGGATTTCCAACCTTGGACAGGCTAACGCTATACAACGTTCCTTTCGGGTGTGACTTACCTATACTGGCCCAGTCCCTCAGAATACAGCTCAACCTGTTTGCGGGACAGCTATACGTGCAATCATACAGAGAATACCAGGAGCTGTGCGCGTTTCTCGGGGTGGCCTCTACGAAAACGCTAGAAGGCTTGACAGTTGCTGCGGATGGTTTCATTGTTGGCGGAAAGGACAAGCCAAAAACTACATTCAGCCAAAGCCCGCTAAAGTTCCTGAAGATCCTCATGTCGCAGATCAGGAAAGATTGCCAGGATATAAGCAAGACTCATCTCGGCAAGATCATAGATGGGGTCCTCCTAACTCCAGAAGATTTTCGGGACGCATTAGCACCGGACACGATACACTCGGGAAATGAATCTTGCCGGCTGACTCTCCCGCACGCCCCTTCCGGTGGTTGATGTACATGGTACTCAGAAAGTTTGACAATCTTCCAGACAATATAGCGCCGATCAGTTCAAAGGACAGAGCCAGGTGTATTTGGTGGGTTGTGGTGTTCTGCGGTTGATATACTTTAGAAAGGAGGGTCATGTGTTTTGTATCCAAGGCGGCTTTGTGTATGTATACCTGATAGGACTGTGGGGGTTTTCATCACTCCGGAGTCTTTCTTCATCTACAGAACTTCTCCAGGTTGATCCAAAGAATGAGACATACTTAGTTACATTAATCTAAGAGTGCACAGGAGCTCGCTACTTCCAATAGCATAAGAAAGAGCTCGAACTTTTGACTATACTAATTTAATGCTTCAACTATCCAAAGTTGCCTACCGCCTTCATAACCTCGGTGACAAGAAGACACTAGTCGGCGTCTCGGATGAAGAAAGAATATTGCAAATAATATAGAAACCAAACTCCTGAACCACCAATACAGCTACCTCAACACAACTTTTCGCGCTCAAACCATAGTTCAAGCGTCACTGACCCGGCTAATCGACCTCCTTCACATGAACAGTACGAATTCTACCCTTCATATACCTTTCTCTTTCCAATGCACGGATCTCCAAGATCGTCTTTGAATCCGCCAGTATCCAAGATCCTTCGCCCTTCTTCGCCTTCAAGGGAGCACACGGCCAGCTCCAACTGCGCAATTTGCGATCATTGATGGACTCGTGGATGTATTCCCCAGTGAAATCATCTTCCTCGCCTTTGGGATTATATCCAAGAGGGGTCCGATGCGAGTTCCCCCCAAGCACGCCTTCCAATGTGCGGACCAGACTTGCCGTGTCGGTCTTGCCCTGGCTGGTGGCCCACGGAGTGACGTCGCTCTCTACCATGGGTGGGGGGATATCGAAGAGATACTCATCAATGTCGAAGCTGAGTTGCCGGTCTTTCATGCATTGAGAAATCATCCAGGCCAAGGAGATATTCGCCAGGTGGGGGTCCTTTCCCCCGCCCCCTACATCGGTGTGCACGCCGGAGAACCACACCTGGAGAAGCTCCTGGCCGGGATTCGGGCGCGGGACATGCCAGAGAATCGGAGAGTAGGCGGTACGATCTTCATCCAGTGCCAGGGCATGAAAGGCGTACTTGACGTTCGGGAGCAGTTGAGTATTCCGCAGTTCCAGGCGCTCGCCCAGGTCCTTGCCGAGCCAGGCCTTCTGGAACCCTACCGTGTCCCACACGCCAATGATCTTGACGGTGAAGGGCGGTAGCTCGTCTCGGAAGCCCAGCCGGCGTCGCTCCTCCGGAGAGTAGCTTGGGATCTGCTTCTCGTAGAAGTCGTCGTACACATTTGTGAAATTGTCCATGCCTCGGTGCGTGAGCAATCCCCAGCGACAGACTAGGCCTGCAATTGCGCGTGCTGTGTATGCGCCGCGTGAGAAGCCGAAAAAGAAGATCTCGTCGCCCTCGCTGTAGTTGTCGGTGAGAAAGCCGTACGCGGCTCGGACGTTGGCGCTCACGCCCAATCCAGTAACGCCTGGTAGTCGAGCATCATCAGTTTGAAGGATATCTCAAGATGACTGTTGGGTTTGCGGAGAACAGGAGGGGGAAGGCAGTATTCGCACGTGGTGATGAGCTCACTTACCACCCATATATTTGTCTCCCAGGCCGGTACCAACCCCTTTTTGGTAGTATACAATCTGCGGGACTTCTTTCTTAACGCCATCCTCTTCGACAATCGCCGTCTGGCTAAGGGTTCGGCTCAACCGCGTGACATTGGATGGCGGGTCTGCGGAGTCAGCTGTCGAGTCTTGCCAGGTTCCTGTAAGGGATTTCGGTCAGAAGTCCACTAGAAACAGTCGTTGGAAAGATAGACTCCAGACCATCGCAGCAGACAATCAGCCGCTTGTAGGAACTGCGCTCCAGTCGTGTCATGGTATATACAGTCTAAATATACGATATGTTCCTCAATGAAATCCTGTTCTGGGGAAATGGAATGTCTTGATATGGCATTTCTGGGGCGTATGGACTACGGCCGGGGATTAGTGCTTATTTATATTGGTTGAATGCATCTGACAGGTGTGCTCTCGGGGATGGAGTCCATTCGTCAGCATTGGCGTTCAGCCCAGCTGCCACACGTCGTTAAGAGACAAACATAGTTCTCGGCCCTGTGATCAGATCTCCAGGGGAGGAGGCTCATCAACTAGTCCTCGTCATGGTGGCTTTCGAGATGAACAAGTATTCATCTGGAACACGAGCAGCGAACCCGTCCTGCCTTGATAATTGGGCCGGGTGGGAGGGTCGACCTAAAACGAGACATCCTCGGGGGGGCGGTGATGAGGCTCCAGGAAAAGATTACGAGGCCATCCGAAAGGATCAATTGAGCCGGGATGGAGTCTGTTGGTCGTTGTTGGGGAAGAGAGGTAGAGAGAGAGAGAGAGAGAGGGAGGGAGACAGCAAGGCAAACAATTTGTCAACTTTCCACTCCGTCCAGCCACACAGCCCCGGCCCTTCTAAGCCGCCCTCCTAAGCCTGAACAACACGAAGACACTGTGAGGAAGTCATGCGCTCAGTGCCAAAGTCAATACCCCGTGTTTGTGCAGCTTTTCGGCTCATGGATGTCTGGTTCATATTGAAAGAGGGTAAGTCTTGGCAAAGGAAGCCACGCTACCATGCATTATTCTTTACTCTGCGACAACTTGAACCTTGGAACTCATTGTTCGATCGACAGCTGCATACACAGGACACCTTGCCGGTCCACCCCCGCGTTCGCAGCCTCATCAACCATTTCAATCAGCCTCCACATTTCGCCAAGCTCCAAATTTCTCCTGCTCCTGCTCCTGCAGGGTCTCGTATCGGAGCAAACCATCCCTCTAGCGAGTCAAGTCTCTTCCCTGGCCTCCTCGTTATCTCATCCGATTTCTTCACTCATTATCTGCAATGGTTCTGCCACGGTCTGCGCCAAGAGACACCGTTGGTTGAATTGACTGCTCTTCACTTTGGCCTGTCATGACCTTAGATCCTAGATAATAGGCCGAGCGTCCTCCGCGATAATGCCAACATGGGCGATCGTCGGAGGAAAATGACCGTGGATCATACAACGGCGTGCGCCAACAACATGACGAAACTCAACCACTGGAGTGAAACTATTATCGCATTCGATATGGGTCCCTATACGAATCCACATTATTGGCAGGCATATATTGGCATGTATTCTCAGGCACTTCAACAGCAATGGCCTGCTGGCCCAATGGTAAGGCGCTTGACTACGAATCAAGAGATTGCAGGTTCGAGCCCTGCGTAGGTCACTTCTTTTGTCTTTTTGCCCGCTAATACATATTGTACAATAGCGGTATGTGGTATTTCCGGGGTCCCGTTGCGGTCGGGGTTCCGGTAGTTGAGGTATATCAGTTGCAGCTGCTTGTCGAGTACCCAAGCATTGAATCTTGCTGACTCTGTGGGGAGTGTTAGGTTTATTCATCATGCCACCAATGTTTTCAAAACAACTGTTGGAAGAGATGATACTATATCTCGCAATATCCAGATTGTGACCGGGGACCAGTTTACGAGGTTTTTTACTGGAATATGCATGACCTAGTTGTTGTATAAATGCCCCACTGCTCTTCGTTCCCATCGGAGCACGGTTGACTATTCACGGAGCCCTTTTTCCCATATCTGTTTCGGGAGGAGCTCTGGTTGCATGATTCGCTCATTGAACCGCGTCTCTGAGGGGCCCTTACCGTAGATTAGGTCCGAGATGATCGGGCTCACGCCTTTGCAGAACTCATGGACGATACAGAGTCTGAAGTTATCAGATCTTTTGTCTGCTCCGCGTCATCCAGTCAGACTGCCGTCCATGGACTTCCTATCTCTCTCAGGGTATCTCACTACTCAGTGATTGGATGTGGATGACGTGGAGCGTGTTGATGGAAAATCATAATTCGGAAGTATTGACATTGCAGGTAATGTTCATGCAGTATCCGGTGCGAGCCAAGTCAGACGTACCTCTTACTTAAGCCTATCCGACTTCTTAATTAAACTCTTGTATCTGCTTCTATTGGCAAGAGCACTTCGCCACGCTGGCTGTGACAGTATCAAGGGAAAGTTTATTGCTAGTCTATTGCACACGGTAGACATTGAAGCTACGCGGCTTACTTCATTGCTTAAGCTTGGTGCTGAGATATGTAGCACAGTTTGACGGAAAAAGATATCAGCAAGGCCTGCTGGCCCAATGGTAAGGCGCTTGACTACGAATCAAGAGATTGCAGGTTCGAGCCCTGCGTAGGTCATTACTTTTTTTTTTCTTTAAACTCTGCATGTTCTGAGTAACACATGCGTCTGATATCCCAAATATCTCCTTGGCTCTGCTCGTGGCAGAGTCCTTGTTCAAGAACACCCCTTTGCATTTGCACCATTTTGGTTTTGCGTGCTTATATCTAGTGTGGTTCACGCTTTTCGGTCTACCCTGCTGACGGGCCTGTGCATTATACGTACCCGATCAATGATTATAGCGTGATTTACTATACTAAGCTTCAGATTTTGTTGGTGGGGGGGGTTGCTTTCCTGCTACCGGTCTCATTCTGTGCGGAGTATGTGGGATAATTGCTGACCTGGCCACAGACTATGAGGTTATCGCTAGGTGCATGGCCTCTGCTGTTACTTCGTATTTGGTTTTAGTTCTCGCTGCAAATTACTATTGCCAATCTCGAGGAAAGGGTATAAGAGTGCTTGGTGGTGGTGGTGCTGCTGCCGGTGGAGTGGTGGTTACTGCAGGTTGGCATAAGTGGCCCCTTGTGCTTATTACTGGGTTGTATACAGTTCTAGGGATATTATACGCAGTTGTGATGTGGTATTTTCATGACCCTGTGTGAGATGGCGTGAGTATATGGATGTTAAGTGTAACCGGGCACTAGTGATTCTCCACTGTATGGATATATTTCGTGGACTTGAATCACTGACTGAGATATCTCGCCGCAACTGAGTTAAAATAGTATCTATAAAGTTGATCAAGACAAAGTAACTACATACAGCTAGTATCCACAGAGGTTTAGATGTCGCTAACATGCAGGCACGTATAAAGTCTACTGGTCGGTGTGAGTTGGAAATACAGAAACATAACCCAAAAAACAAAAAAGTAATGACCTACGCAGGGCTCGAACCTGCAATCTCTTGATTCGTAGTCAAGCGCCTTACCATTGGGCCAGCAGGCCTTGCTGTTGTAAAGCCTCAAGTTTTTTCAAACCTCATGGCTAATTATGGCTTAGGGCACGAGTAGGAAACCTTAACAGTATGGGTTCGTTCGCTATCCATGTGGGGCCGGCGGGGCGCAAATCATCCACCCTGAAGCAAAGCAGCTCTTCTCCGATTATCGGTAACTCGTCGCCTCTTACACTTACTTATCACTGGTCCCAGACTGACTTCAGACACTTTGGCCCAAACCCATCCCATGATCTCAATATCAGAACAACCCCATAATTCGAGCTACTGAGATCCAGATATAGGACATGTATTATGCAGCCTCCAACACACGAATCGGGCATTGACGATGCAACCCAACAGATTGGAAAGTTCTTCACATCCGAAACCGCTGCATCCAGTATGTGGGAGGGTTGGGATGAGTTTCTCAACTTGGAGATGAGCGGTAACATGTACGACTTCACCCCAATCGGAGATGAAAGGTTTACTCCTCTCGGAGACTCAGCATCATTTGGAGATGGAAGCTCATCCGTGTGGAATGCCCCAATCAACCCAGATTCTGCTACACCCACGACTAGTTTTGAGCAAGGAAGTACTGAGCCAAGTACTGAGCCACGCACTTCCGTACATGCCGGATCAACCGAAGCGTTGCAGATGATCGGTGGTGGGGATACAACTGAACACCTGTCTGGCACCATCCAGTCTGACCACCCAATCTCAGAACCGGAAAGCACATCTTGGCCAACACCATGCTTTCAAGAGATACATGACTTGAATCCCGGACATCCTTCCGACGATATACATGCTTCCTCATCCCATGCCTTCTCCGATGGCGGCGCAGTTCTACATGCGGCGGATGATCGAATTGGCAGCATTCCACTTCTGCAGCCCACCGACATCACACCGCCCGTGTTCAACGTATATGCACAACGCGGTCTCCCCAGACGAAGAAGTCACTACTCGATGCGGGGCAGAGGATCGAACGTAGCCCCAGTACACATTCCGAATCTGCAAACTGCCTCTGATCCTTTACAACGATGGCAGGATTCACCGCCAGAAGATGAGCCGGCTTCGTTGTCAGCGATCATGGAATCTCTGAAAAAGTACCCCTCAGTCTATGATCAGAGAAGCGTGTCCAACAGTGGACTGGGAAGCCTGGGCCAACTGCATGACTCTTTCCGAGGATACCGACATCGAACCACATCAATTCCCAGCTCACAGAGTAGCGCCCACAGTGTCTCTTCCCAGCCTTCCTCCATCTCGACCAGATCAGCAGCCTCCCAGAAGTCTCAGGGCTCGAGAAGAACTCCCCAAAAGCGCACCAATGGACGCGTGCGCAAAGGCAGAAGTGCTAGGATGATTTCAGGGGAAAAGGGCCGATTATACTGCTGCACCTTCTGTTGTGATCAGTTCCGTACCAAGTATGACTGGGCACGGCATGAAAAGTCCCTCCACTTGAATCTGGAAGAATGGGTGTGTGCGCCGCAAGGTGGGACGGTGATTTTCCCTCTATCTGGGGAGAAGCATTGCTCTTTTTGCAACATGCAAGATCCGACAGAGGAGCATCTCAAGGAGCATAAATACGAGGCCTGCATGAACGGCACGCGCACTTTCCATCGCAAGGATCATCTGGTACAGCATCTACGACGAACACATCATCTCAAGACATTACCTAAGATTGATGATTGGAAAGTCCAAGGACCATCCGTTACATCTCGCTGTGGGTTCTGTGACCAAAGGCTTTCTTCCTGGGACGAGCGAGTCGACCATCTTAGCAATCATTTCCGTAGCGGACTGACAATGGACGACTGGCATGGGGACCACGAGTTCCCTCCAGCTATTGCACAACGGGTTCTGAATTCGCTGCCGCCGTACCATATCGGTTCGGACTCGCGTGTTCTTGTGCCGTTCTCAGCCACATCCTTTCACCATTACGACCATCTTAATCAAATCAAATCACGACTGACGGTGAACGATTTGAGCGCCTCCGACAATGTTACTGAAACCGATAGCCAGCTAGCGTCTTTCGGGGAACAGGTCACTACGGGTTCATTGGACGATATGATCGAGGTTTTGGTGTTTCACCTGAGTCGCTTCGCACGACAGCAGATGGAAAGGGGGATCATCCCTACAGACGAAATGCTGCAGCAGGAGTCGAGGAGGCTGGTATACGACTGTGAAGACTCGTGGAACCAGACTATTTTTGACAACCCTGAGTGGATCGCTGCATTCAGACGCCAACATATCGATCAAGTGGCCAGATTTGACAGTGACGCAAGTCTGCTTCCCCTGGGTGACATCAACGTTGAACAAGTCCGGGGACCGGATTCCAGCAATGATTTATCCTAGACTTGGTGAAATTGAGAGGAACTAGGTAGAAAGTAGCGCATCTAGCACACGGTGCCGTCGCAGGCTTGGACTCTATTCCCACAGGTCGCTCGTCACCAGAACACTTGCGTGGAGTTTAACTCTATTACTTGATCACCACGGGAACGTCAATCTCAGCCAACGATGAAAACAGTGATGCATCCGAAGAGAAATAAGAGATCGATAATCTCAGGGTGTAAACCCGACTGACGAAACAAGAAGCAAATGAGGGGATGAAAATGCTGTCTCTAGGCAGGGAGATTGGAACCACAATTGAAGCCTCGCAACAGTTTTGAGCAAAATCAGGGTATCGGTCACCAGCCTCGATGATACCGATCTTCTGGCTCGGTGTCGCCCAGTGCCATTGCAACGACCTGATACTGACCGACGATAGCGGTATGGTTCTCACAAACTGAGTGGTCCCAGTTGCGGAAGAACAACTCACCTGCAGCCCATCGTTGCAGATGTAGGTTGTTGACACATCAAGCCTGGTATGAAGAGCTTTCAGACGCGGCGGACACACATGGTCGGCGGGATTATATTGGATCTGTACCTCAATGGGGCAAGGAGCACTCAAATCCACGTACTTTGGCGCAATAAGCCGAATGGGCTGTGGCTGGAAAGCCACCGTCTTGAACTCATCCACTCCTTGCCCAGGTATGTGGCCGGTCATGCGGGCGCTCTCCCCCTTCTCAAATGCATATGTCTGCGCAATGGTCACTACCCTTGCTTGCCTTGACTGACGTGCCAGGCTCCTCTTTTCAGGAGTATGTGTTATTCGAACGTGAATGGTATAGATGACTTCGCACATTGACGGAGTGAAGTAGTCATTCTTGCTGCGTGTAAGACTTGGCGGGAGTTCTGTGTGGGCCCCATTGGGCTCAGACGCGCAGACAGTGGTCTTTGCGGAGCCTGGAACGACGAAGCTGAAGGGAAATACATACGTTTCATCCTTCTTGAACTGCCTTGAATTGGGATACGCATCAGTGGGGAAAGGATGTCGCAGTTTGAGGAATGTCTTGGAAGCGGCGATTCGACGGTCGGTATGCGGAGGACCGATTCGTTCGTTGTATACGCGATAGACACCTGAGCTGGCATCAGTGCCATTTTCACATGACCAGCATTTTTATGAATCCCTACCCTCGAATGTGATACTGAGATGATCGAAATCCACATCATGCGCAGTTGTAATGGTTGCGGTTCCACGAATCTGGTCCGAGGTTGTATAGGTGCGTTCATTGACTAGATCAATCGAGATGTACACTTTCTGCTGTGCCCAAAGCTTCTGTATAGCCTTGATGCATGTATTGGTGCCGCTGTGGGACATGATAATGGCACGGCTGATCGGATCGATTATGAACCACAGTCTGGGAGCCTTGCTGGGAAGGAGGAGGTGGGGCTCATGTTACTCTTATTTCAAAGCTACGCGAAGACAAAATGTATAGCAGCCAAAGGGTGGGTGTATTGTCTTGAGTTATCGTATCCATGCCTTCTAAGGCGTAGTAAGGCGTAGTAAGGCGTGGGGGTTTGACTGCTTAGTCTTACGCTGTTCTGAGCATCGGTATGTTCCAGTTGCTTCGCTTCACAACAAGTGGAGTTTGCCAAGTGAGAAGGGCGTAAAGCGGACTATTGCGCATCTCAGAGAGCTTGAGTTGACGTTGAGACCTCGATTGCTGTTCTCAAGTTCTCAAGGGTTTTTCTGCACATTTTGTCTCTGAATCTTCCGAACCTCGCTGCCACAACTTCCACCGCACCTATCACATCTCTGTATTCTCATCGGCTAGAATGCAAATACTCGTTCTTCAATCTAAGAACCTGAGTCTCTGTCTATATCAGCGGCATCAAACACCGGCTAAATCACAAACGAATAGTCTTTCTATTCAATCAACGCCCTGTCTAAATCTACTCCAACCGGTGAGTAATTATCAAATCAAGGATTTCGCCAGCGGAAGTTCTAACTCAACCAGCCAAGGTGGCTGCACAGAAGCCTCATCCAAGCCCACAGTCGCGGCATTAACGAACAGTGTTTGCGACCCGGCAACCAGCGGATACTCGTCACGCTCACAATGACTGGTGCGATAGAAGCCTTGACCTTGCGAAGGCAAAGTTGACAAGCTCGCAATCACCACAGATCGGTCTTCATTGATGCCAACAGAAGGCGACGAGCACTCGCCGACTTTCTCCTCCCACGTTACCAGCTTCGCCCCCCAACCCTCATGAATATGTCCGAAGCAATGCATGCGCGGCCGCGCGTGAGCGACAGCCGCAAGCAGTTCCAGACACCCGGCCTGCTGGCCCGAGGCAGTGAGATCCATGACACCCCGGGGAGGGCCATGCGTCACGGCTACGTCGACGTTCTGCTGGATTTCGAAGTGATGACCCTCAGATCGCTTATACTGAAAACCCGAATTCCACAAAGAGGGAGTGTAGGGACTCGCGTACACAGTGAGGGATGCGCCGTTGCGGAGCGTGAAGTGATGCGTCCCTTCGTCGAGCAACCGGACGCCGCCGGCTTTCGCGTCTGGCGACATGAAGAGCTGCTTGGCTTCGCCGTATGAGCCGTACGCTTTTGCAATCGCCTCGGGCCTGAGGTGGGCGGTGTCTTTCTCGACCATGCTACGGAAGAAGGGCGTGTCCAGGGTGAAGTCGTGGTTGCCGGGGATGACAAGTTTGAGCGGTGCGTCGATTTGTTGGAGAAAGTTGATCGAGGCTTGAAGTTCGTCGAGCATAGAGGATTGGGTCAGGTCGCCGCAGTGGATCACTACGTCGGCGTCATGGTTGGAGATGTACTCTGGTGGGAGACTGATGTTGTGGGTGTCGGATAGGATGAGGAAGCGTGTTTTGGTCGGCGAGTTCGAGCTCATGATGGTGGTTGTGCGGATAGCCAGAGCTGCTGGATCTGTTTTCTAGGCTCTGGCTTGAGATTAATTGGGTTGACTACGGAGTACATGGAAGGGATATGCCATTCTTCATGTTACGAGGGCGATCTGGAGGATGAGTGCCTGATGCCGAGTGTATGCATGAGATTACTAACCGTTTGGGCAGACATGCGAAGATCTCATAGACCAAGGCGCACATCCATCATATATGTCTCGAGACCAAAGCAATAACTGTATCTAGAACAATTCTCGGGGTTCGAATTGTCATCAGGAAATATTCACCCGAGAACACCTCAAGTTAGACATGCATACAGCACATCAGTCCAATGGGAGTTCATACCCATAATCTGCCCTCCAGCACCGATCGCACTCTCAACGCTGATATGGTTTCTTTTCTTTTCATTTCTTTTTTTTTTTTTTTTTTTTTGTTCTTGATGATTTTAGTTTGGGGTTTAGGGTGAGCGAATGAGTCAAAGGATCGATTAAGACTGAAGCTCGTATTAATTTGATGACTGACTTGGATGCTAGTTTAAACTTGTCTCAGCTACTACACACTACAGTATAGTTACATAGTATACAATGACTCACCAACCAACGCCCACTGCAACCCCACCCCGCTCGCCAGGCTTCTGAGGATATATTGAATCTGCCAACATGTCGACAAAACTGCCACAACCGATCAATAGGTGCTTTGCATCATCTGGAATGGAAAAGCAAAGGACTCAGCGGTAGTGAGACAAGACTACGCCTTTCCGTTTCCAGACCCCGCCATGTCCGGCCCCAAGCATGACCAAACAATAAGTAAAGGCGTGCACAGCTCACATAAAAGACTCTACAACTAACTTACGCGACTACACGGCTGACCCATTTCCACACGAACCATGGCTGCCACCACCGAGAATTCTCTCAGGAGATCAGACTCAGGCGCAGACCCAGATGATAGCATCACGAGTGACATTGCTGGCGAACTCGAGCAGACTCGTTATGCATGTTCATCCCTCACGCGCCTGAGAGGAGGCACCGCCAACTTCGTTTTCCGGGGACTGCTGTCTCTTCCCCTAGAAGATGGCACAAAGACCGTCATCATCAAGCACACGGAGGACTATGTAGCCTCGAATCGGAACTTCAAACTGTCTGCGGGGCGCTGTGTAACTCTTCCTCCCTATGTCAACACCGGAATCTCGCAATTGGAAAGCTGACAATCTGCCTAGCTCTTCGAAGAAACCAGCCTGAGGGCCCTTGATGGCCTCTCCAGCACAGTAACCGTGGAAGAACAGTTTGAAAATCAACGCAACATCACAGTCAAGGCTCCTCGTCTCCTCACCTTCAACCCGGACATGAACACCGCTGTCCTGGAGGATTTACCGGAGTCTTTGGATCTGAAGACGTTCTGCATTTCCTCGGCTGCATCGAGTTCTCTCTCTGAGGACTGGGGGGTCTCCATTGGAAAAGCGCTAGGCACATGGTTGCGGTCATTCCATCGATGGACGGACGAAGAGGGCCAGGCGAGCGTAGTGGCGGAACTGGAGAGGAATCACACAATGCGGGATTTGAAGCTTTCTGTCAATTATGACACCCTGGTGGAACGAGTCGATCAGTATCCCACTATATTAGGAGAAGCCCGCGAAGTGTTCGAGAAGGTGCGACTAGCGGCAGTTGCTGAGTCGGAGAGGAAGGCCGGACCTGAGTGCGGAATTATCCATGGCGACTTTTGGTCGGGGAAGTAAGTCATCTCATATTCCACTACACACACAACTGAACAGCCACCATGAATTGGAGGGCTAATTGGCGCAGCGTTCTGGTTCCCATACGGGCACTAGATTTCAATCCTCAGACGTCCCTTTTCGTTGTGGACTGGGAGCTCTGCCATTTCGGCGCCCGAGCGTTGGACGTTGGCCAGATGCTCGCCGAATTGTACATGCTGAAGCACTTCAGGGATTTCAATGCTGGGCTGTCCATTATCCAGGGCTTCCTCGAGGGTTACCAAGTACCAGACGAGGCATTCGCCTTCCGAGCTCTGATCCATGCCGGTGTTCATTATGTCTCATTTGGCCCGATGACTCCTGGCTGGGGGTCTCCGGAACAATTGGAGGATCTCGTCAAATTGGGGAGAGACATGATCGTCAAGGCATGGGAAAAGGATCGAGAGTGGTTCAAAGGGATATGGAAGTATCTATTCAGAGACTTGTAGAAAAGGCATGGCCTAGACCACTACCACTACCGCCAGTTGGTACCACAATAGAGGAAGTCTTGGAGTATCGGTTGTATCACCCATACCTTACAGGGAACAAGAAGCTATTGGCCCACGTCCTCTCCCCAGCTGCTAAGAGTTGATTGACACCGTCGATCGAAGCCATCCGCGGTCTTCGAAGCCATTCCGGGCCGGGTTAGACTCGTGTTTTCTTCGGGGAACTGCAGCTTGTAGATGTAGCAAACAACGTGACGGTGCAACCGTCCAAGCCTTGGATGACCTGATCCGAATCCTAAGCCCTGGGATCAGTCGGTATATCTGGAGTTAGTTATTTGGCATAATAGCATGAAACATAAAGCTGCCTGCGTTCATTACCTAACGCATTACCTCCTGGGGTTGCACCTGGACGGATTTTGCCCTGTTTTGCCGCCTTCATGCAGCTGCCGCCCAGCCCAGCTCAGTCTAACCCAGTGGCTGGATCTGACACAGAATTGCTGCAAAGCAAGCCCGGTGAGTATCTTGGCTGGTCTGGGCGTCTCACCAGCAGGGCTCGTGCTTGTGTGGTGAGGAATTGACCTGTGATGATGAGGAGTCTTCTCCAACCCTTGCTGAGCCAAGTATTCTGGTTCTCCTGGGCATTCTGGGATTGTAGGTGAGATGCCCTGGATCGGAATTATGCATCCGATGGAGCCAGAGTATTTGTCGGGATGTTGCGGACCTTAAAAGCTAGAGACAGTCGAAACAGTCAAGAGATTTTGACATCATCATCATGATGGTAGCAGCAGTCTAGTTAGCAGATCCCTCGGCCGATCCACTGATACAGGGACTAGTAAGCGACCCCCAAGTGACTTCATCAGCTCCAAGCTCACGTTATATGTACTTTGCGGTTCCATCTCTTGATAGTCACTGTCTTTGTATCAAATCAATCCATCCCGTGCATCAATCTTCACCTGCGATTGCCTGAACCGACTATCGCTCTCTCTAACATATCCAGATTATTCTTGTGCCTACCTACCTATTCCTGGTGGCTCGGAAGATTCGGATCAGAAGCCTTGCTTTGCCTCCCTCCCCTCTTCCCCTCCCAATTGGCTGTCAAATTTCCCTTGGATTGCATGTTGCCTGGTTATCTCTGCGCCCCATTACTTCTGAGAGATCTGGATATCGCGCAATTGACTGCGTGGTTGTTATAAAACAGTGGAAGTGTTGTTGTGTTGAACTTGGGTTGGTTTGACCGAGAAATTGCAAACAGTGACGTTGTTGTGTGGGCGAATTGAACTTGACTCATCCGTCCTCCACCACCACCTCCTCAGCTTCTCTTTTTCCCCTCCCAAATATCTTGGCTACTAATTTGCGCAGGTCCGTATCGTCCTACCCTCACTGCACCGTCTCTTGAAGAATCTCTTATCCAAAAGAGACGGTCCTCCCCCTTCATTTCACCACGACGGTAGAAGAAGACCTTTCTCTCCACTGAAGTGTGACCTTAATCTCCATCGTTCTCTCCCTTAGAAATCAGGCTGCGTCCCTGCGCCACCTGCGGGGATGTCCCAACACACAGATATTGCGCGTTCGGCCATCATGACCTGCGCCTCAACTCCCGAGCATAAACGCGATGGGAAATCCACAGGAATCCCGTCGCAGTCGGGTACCGGGAAAGATGCGACTCTTATGCCTCCGCCGAAATCGTTGGTCGGACGAGCGCTAGGGAATGAACTGCATTCCTCCGATGCCCACAAGGGATCCCAAGCCTCCAAGGATGGTGTCGGGTTCGCCCTAACAGACACTCCGGTTTCTACCGCACCCTCGTCTCCACAATTGTATGTATCTTGTTTCTTTTTCGTCTGCTCGTTGGTTGGTTTCTCTGCACATGTTCCCTAAAGTCTCGACTGTATCGACTCTGCCCGGAAGAGCATTCTAGATTTTTTACCGCTGCTTGGGGAATGATCGGCAATTTGATCTGATGTCGGGTTATCTCGTACCGGCATCTAGATGGATGTCACTTTTCCTGCCCCTCCCCCACTCAACCTGCAGCATTCCATCATTTGAAGTTGTTGACTAGAGTCTTCGTTCGATATGTTCTTGCATCTCGTGTTGACGATACTCGGTGGCTTTGCGCCGTCTGCTGATATGTTGGAAGACACTTCCTTAAACTAACCTACTGTCATTAGTCCCGCCAGCTCATCAACCCCAAACCTCCCCGGTCGCGTGCGTGCAACCACACTCGACATCCCCGGTCTCACCAAATCGAAGGTCTCCCCCGATGGACGAATCGCCCAGCGAGATGTTGGATCCAAGCTGGTCATTGTCATGGTTGGCCTTCCTGCTCGAGGAAAGAGTTATGTCACCAAGAAACTGGCGCGGTACCTGAATTGGCTGCAGCATGACACTGAGATCTTCAATGTTGGTAATCGCCGTCGTGTGGCTGCTGGGAAGTCGCCATCTGTCGCGGGGCGCCGTCCTAGCCATCGGGCCAGCGTCATCCACAGTGAACTTGTCGATTCTGTCCGACGTCTAAGCGTCAGTGTTGGCACCTCGAACCAGCCCTCGCGTAAGGAGATCCCCCGCCCCGAAGGTGGTACCTCAGCCGCTCCCCAAGATGCGGTGTCGTCGCCCCCCGAACTTGACACCAAGCTTCCACCTCCCGCGTGTCCCACCAAAATCTTGGTCAACGGCAAGGAGGAGGATCCCTTACAAAACACGATTGTGCCTCCGGCCAATGCAGGCCTTGAAGACCAAGAGGCCATGCGCGAAGCATCCCCTGAGCCCATTGATCAGTCCGCCAATTTCTTTGACCCCCAAAACCAACTTGCCGTTAAACTCAGGGAACAGGTGGCTCTGGACACCCTAGACGAGCTACTGGAATACATCCTCGAAAAGGGAGGGAGTGTTGGTATTCTAGATGCCACGAACAGTACTATGGAGCGTCGGAAGACGATCGTCGAGCATATTCGCCGGCGCGCCGGCACGGAGCTTAACATTCTTTTCTTAGAAAGCAGCTGTGTGGACCAAGAGCTTTTAGAGGCCAACATGCGCTTGAAGCTTTCTGGTCCTGATTATAAAGATCAAGATCCTGTTAAGGCCCTGGCAGATTTCAAGCAGCGTGTTGCTCTTTATGAGAAATCCTATGTTCCTTTGGGCGATTATGAAGAGAAGAACAACATGGCCTTCATTCAGATGATCGATGTCGGACGCAAGATTGTGGCCCACCAGACGCATGGTTTTCTTTCCTCGCAGGTTGTGTACTACCTTCTCAACTTCAACCTTTCACCTCGTCAGATTTGGATTACGAGACATGGTGAAAGCAAGGATAACCAGCTGGGTCGCATTGGCGGTGACTCCGAACTCAGCGAGAACGGCCACCGATATGCTAAGGCATTGACTCGATTCATTGACCACCAACGGCGACAATGGGAGCTTATTCAAAGACAGAAGGAGATGCTTCGACACCTACCGCCCCGCGCTGGCGACAGCACTCCTCCTAACCCATCATATATTCCGTGTGATCGACCTCGCAACTACTGCGTCTGGTCTTCAATGATGCAACGCTCTATTCAAACTGTGGACTACTTCAACGAAGATGACTATGATGTGAAGCAGATGAAAATGCTTGACGAGCTCTACGCTGGTGAGATGGAGGGTATGACCTACGATGAGATTCGTGAGAAATTCCCTGAAGAATACCAAGCTCGTCGCAAGAACAAGCTTTTCTACAGATACCCCGGGCCTGGCGGTGAGGGTTACATGGACGTGATCAACCGTCTTCGCGCTGTGATCATTGAGATGGAGCGGACAACCGACCACATTCTCTTGGTCACACACCGGTCTGTGGCGCGCGTTCTACTGGCATACTTCCGTGGTCTGAAGCGCGATGAAGTCGCCTCCCTGGATGTACCCCTGGGCATGCTTTATATGTTGGAGCCTAAGCCGTATGGTGTGGAATTCAAGGCTTATCGTTACAACGCGAAGACAGACTGGTTCGACTACATCCCCGACTTCAAACTGCAGCAGTCCAGCGTCTACTAGATCTGGCACACGTCTGACCATATTCTTCCACACTTCAACCTTCTCTCCTCTGTTCGTCAAGCTCCCGAACACCCACTATGACCCATTAACGCATGTTACACTTTCGGAGGGTTCAACGACTGTCATGATAAAACTCTCTGGGTTGGGTTTTTGTCTTCTCTGCGCCCTGGTGTTGCGGTGTTATCTTCTCGTGGTCACTGGGCTGACGCACTATGGTTCAACTTCTCCCAACCTTATGTTATGCAGCGAATAATTCGGGAGGTTTCGCCATTACTTTGCTTTGGGGTGAACCTTCGACTTCTCCTCTTCGTACTGCTGTAGTTGCTTGCTTGCATGGTTCAGGCGTTTGAGCGGATCTCTATTTCATTTGCTACGTTGAGTGGCCGCAGTTGATGCCTTAGAGGATAGCACAGCTAGAGGACAGCCGTTTCTGAGACTGCTTTGCTTTTTCTCCTAAATCATCAATGAGATAGTAGCGCCTATCTTCAGCATTACCCTCATTTCTGCAAATGGATCATCTAATACCACCCAGTTCAAGAAGCATAAATAATTACAGCGTGTAGCACCCATAGGTCCAAGATAATCAAGCACTCTTCACCTTGTCGAATACCTCCAAGAAAGTCTCCGGCTCATCAGCCCCGGGCACCGCATACGCACCATTGATCATGAAATACGGGACCCCAGAGACCAGCTGGCGCTGGGCGGCGTAGGCCTCAACATCAACCTCTTTCCCACCATCTTCAGAGGCCAGGAACTTCTCGACGGCGGTCTTGTCTAAGCCCGCATCAACGGCGGCCTCAGTCAAGACGGCGGGATCGGTGATGTTCTTCTCATCCTCGAAATAGGCACGGAACAGCTTCTCAACGACCCGGGTCTGCAACCCGCCAACCAGAGCTTTGTCGGCGCTGCTGCTGCTTCCACTGGCTTCAGCCTTTTCCTTCTGGCCGGCCCACCACAGTAGGCGGTGCGAGTCCCGAGTGTTGCCGGTACGACCCCCGAAACTGAAGTTGATGTCCTCGGTCTTGCCGACGGAGGTCAAGTGGTCAATGATGGCTGAAGTGCGCTGAGGGCCGAACTTCTTGCAGAAGGATTCCCGCTTGTCAAGGCCGGGGTAAGCCGGCCCTTCTGGGTTCAAGTAGAAAGCGTGCCAGCTTAGAGTGAAGGTGTCGGTTGGGTTGGTGGTTTTGTGCAGGGCGATGGCCCGGCTGAGGCGGCGGTAACCGACATAGCACCACTATATTTTTTTCTTAAGCGATGAGCAAGTGGTGGTGGTGGTGGCGGTGGTGGAAGGGAAAGTATCATGCGCAAGTTTGGTAGGATTCGAACTTACGGGACACACGGTGTCGGAGATGATATGAATGTTGAAGTTGGTCATGGTTCTTCGATATGGTGTGTGTGTATTGGTGAATCCTCCTTAAGCATCAGCGGTCAATAGAGCAAGGCGAACTCTAGTTATATGCAGTAATTACTTTATAGCTTCATAGGAGAGTGACTGGGGATCAATCGGGCCTTTTCCTCGGGCATTTGTTCTTCGCGCAAGCTGATTTGTCAGCAGAGGTCAAATGGAGGAGGTTATTATTGTTGTTGTGGTTGATGAGATTGTGCTCGTGGGTTTGGGCTTATAAATGCCCGACGCTGGAGGAAGAGAAGATGATAGGATACTTTGTCTGTCCATAAGTAATGAAGTAAACAGTACTCCGTAGTTCAGTCGAAGTATGGACAATGTACTATACATGCTACTATACTATACTATACTAGAGCCCGTTATGGACGACATCGTCATCAGCTGACCGCCATCTCAGAACATCGCCCTCCTGTATCATCTTTCCTTCTCTCTTTCTCTCATATGGAGACTAATAACAGAGACACCGTTCTCATCAAAAGTTGGAGCGTTTTGCTCCACACCACCCAGCCTTTATGATCACATCGCTCCTCCTCCGCTGCCATGATACCATCTGGTCCTTTCTGCACGTCGTTATCCTCAATATTCCGCCCTCGCGCCTGCCCATCTTCCCCTCCTTAGCAGGCGCAGTCTGGTTCCTGACTCTGGCCAGCTTACTCCTGACATGGCTAGGTCGAGGAATGCCCCGATATCCGGGCCAAAGTAACCCATACATCGCGTGGGTGCCTTATCCGACTCTGATATCCTGTAACCGCAGCTGACCAAGCCGAATCATAGCTTCATCTCTGACATCGCGTCTTTCGAGCTGAAGCCTCTCTTCCTCATCGGCGCCTCCATGACCGCCGTCGGCTTTTGGTTCACTGTAGCCGCCGTCCACGTCATACGCTACGAGCCTGGCTTTGCATTGATCCGCTGCCCGGATCCCTTCTCCACCAGTCAGCAGCACGAACCTGCTCCGGACAGGAATAGTAGACAGCCAGACCCCGTGACCCAATGCAGCAGCACTGTTCGGAGCCATAACGATATAGATGATGCTGCTGACGACGGCGATGAAGACGAAGACGACAAAGGATCGCCCTCGACAATCGCCACCTTCAAAATCGTCTCCCTTCTCTCTATCTTCTCCGCCGGCATGGCCTGCACCGCTCTAATTCTACTGGGCGTTATGGACACCTTCCGATACCATTTCGCGCACGCAATTCTCCTGCGACTCTGCTTCGGAGGTTTGGCCCTGCAGTCGGCCGGCACGGCAATCGTTTATTCGAACGAGGTGATGGGGTTTGTAGCATTTCTGGCGCATGGGGGTGTGTGGCAGCGGACGTGGGGCCGGAGGCGGAAGGTCCGAGTCAGAGTGTTGTATGTGTGCTCCATTCTTTCGTTTTCCTTTGCTTCAGTACCGCCTGCTTGGCCTGATAGTCTCACATGCGCGCGCGCGCGCGCGCGCGTGTGTGTGTGTGTGTGTGTGTGTGTGTGTGTGTGTGTGTGTGTGTGTGGCTAGGAGAAGAGATTGCTAACCCAGCGCTCTAGTGTATCCTTATCCACTGCTTTAATCCTGGTGGAGCTCTTCCTCGGGGTTGCTTTCCTGTTGCTCACCGTCCCTGAAGATGTAAGCGACTATCGCGCGGCCGGGATTCTGGAGTGGGTGATTGCATTTCTGGGGACGGTATATCTGTGGTTATTTGTGGGATTTTTTGATCGGTAAGAACTGCTTTGTATCTCCTAAGTGCTTTCTGTTGCGTCAAACACGGTGACCTAACATCACGATACAACAGCGAGAACTTTGAAGGCTTCATTCCGCGTGGAATGTATGCAGCTGCTTCAAAGGGACAGCTACCTAACTCGGCGCCGGAAGATCGTCCTACAAATGAACTGGATGCTGAGCATGCTCCATTGCTGTCGCAGGGCTCAACGAGCCGGTATACATGACGGAATTCAACGCTCGAGCCATGCATTGAAGTGTAGCAACTAGATTTAGAGATTTATCGGTCCTTTTTCTCAGATCTTCAAGACGGCGAGCGTCTAATCTTGACCTACCATGAAGGTGTCATGACATCACATAATAACAGGCACATATGTACAGTCAAGGAATAACCTGAAGAGATTTTACAAGCATATAATTCTACTTTTGGGGAAAGTCATCTAATATATCCCTTTTCTGTTTCCCCCCGTTTCCACCCCTTCATTCGATCCCAAGATAAGCTTATTTCCAAAGACATTCATTCTATTGAATACACGAGCGGCTGACATGTTCAGCCACATTCTTCTGCCTCTACTTCGGGCAGGAGCTTGGAAATAACCTGCAGACTCCGTCGTGTACAAGCATTCGGCAATAAAAGATCCAATCATGAGGCATACGCGTTACAGGGCCTGGCCACCTTGATTGACCAGCTGCCACACGTTCGGCTTGTTGACAAAGCCGGTAGTGTTAACTGCAGGGGGTAGGTTGGCAGTAGGTTGGCGATTACGGATCTTTTCGAGAGTGGAGTTGTACTATGTAATAAGTTAGCGAATAGTTGGCCCACCCCCTTCACATTAAGCGGCCTACCTTGAAGGCAAAATTCAGAACCAGGGCAATTGCTAATCCAATACAGACCACTATCGGTCCAAACGTGTTGTCCAAATCTCGTCCGCTCCGTTGACGAATGAGCTTGGCCCGCTTCTCGTGCATGTACCACCCCCAGACAGCGGCAAAGATGGCGAAGGCCGTATAGACGATCGATAGCGCACGGGCAATGTCGTTGTGTTTCCCGGCTGCATTGTAAAGACCTAGAGATAGCGATGACAGAAGGATACTGATATGGAGCCACTTGATGAAAGTGCGCTGGTTGGCGAGCCAGACCTTAGTCTCAACCCGGACAGGTCCAGAGTCCTTGATCCACGTGCCTGGTTCCCGAACGCCGGGAGGCAGCACGACGGAATTCCGAGTGCCACGCTTGTCACGCTTGGCGGAGAAGGTCGGGAAGAGAGAGGCCAGACGTTTCAGAGTCACTGGGTGTTCCGGTTGTTCGTCCTCGTCCTGGATATGGTTGTCCTGTGTGCCGGGCTCTGGACGCTCAGGTACGCGAGCCATTTCTGGAGCAGAGGGTCGCTGCGATGGCGGGAGCATCTGCGACGACTGTCGACGGCGAGGTGAAGAGGATATGTCCGTGAACATTTGCACTGGAGATCCCACTAGAGGTCTCATTGCCAGCGGACTTCGGGTGCCAAGGAAACTTCCGACCGCAATATCATCTTCTGCTCGCTGCGCCAACCGTTCCTGTTCTTCATGAAAAGCGGTTTCGGGGTCTTTTCTAATGTCATTTTCCAAGTCACCAAGCCAGAACGGGAAGCTGTTGACATAATCCTCAAAGAGCTGTGCCACACCATGGACAAACTTGGAGAACCGCGGAGCTTCTTTCACCAGATGTGAGACCATGAGATCCTTCACCCATTCAGCGCTGTGTGCTGCAGTACCTCTAAGTTTGATTTCCAGTAGTGCATAAGGGAAACGAACTATCTCTCCGGTTCGAATGCTACTGAAGGGGTATTCCATTCCCGCATCGTCGATGTCTGTGCGATGCCATTGATCGGGTTCACGGCACGGACGACCTTCGTCCAGCGAATCCTCCCTGATGAGGGCCAAGTTAGTGTCGAGAGAAATCCGGATCCGATCATCTCCAGGTATCTGAAACGCCGTCCGGGTGTAATTGGCCCGAAGCATTGGCTGCAAATTGTATTCCCTGATGAATGACTGCAATTCCTCGATATCTTGCTTGAAAGACTCTGCTTGTTCCGATTCTCCATTGCCCATAATTTCCATCCGCTGCAGCTTTTTGTCAAAGTGGTAGTCCCCATCCAAGAATTCCTTCACGTGCTTTGGTTTGAGTTGAACTTTAACTTCTCTACTGCGATTGTCATCCGATACGACCTTCTTCTCCAGGTAGATGGCCGGCTTGTCTTGCAAATTCCCAGTCCATCGCAGCCGCAGAGACCCGGCTTCAGCGGCACGAGCAACCTTCTGATTGTAAAGGTCGAATTGTCGATTGTCAAAGTAAAGTGAGGTGATCGTAGGGTCGTCAGGGAGGATATCGAGGTCCTTCGAGGTACCAGGATTGTAAATGAGAACAGGCAGCTGTCGCAGAATATAGGTCTTGACCTCGAGAACATTATTGGGGTGGATCCAGAACTTGAAGGAAGAATACATGTCTTGACCAAACTGCGGCTCAGCGGGAGTCTTGGCCTCAACAACACCCTTGCTTAAGATTTCACGGGCGAAGGAATACATAACAGAGAGTCTGCGAACGAGAGGCGAGTAGTCCTCCGAGTTGAAAGGGAGCTGCGACAGGCGCACTTGTAACAAGGGCTTCACACGGTACCGTGCTCCTCGTTTGCGGTCATGCTTTTTAGCCGCCTTGAGGAAACCGGTGAAGTTGATTCGACTGTATTTCTCCAGCTCGCTGACCTCTCGAGTAATGCTGTCCAGCTCCTGCAGAACAACCGATGCAATTCGTTTCTTCTCCGCATCATCCATGTCCGGTGCCGCCTCCTCCTGAGCTGCATCAGTCAATGCTCGCAACTTGGACTCGCAATCGGCCGTTCGTTCTCGCAGCTGCTTCAAGGTCTCAACCTGGAAAGCATCGACTTTATCCAGTTGAACGTTCAAGAGTTCCTGCACGAACGCCTCCTCATCTTGTTCCGTCCATGGGGCATTATCGGAGTCGCTATCGTGCCCGATGACATCATGTTCTCTGAGAAGAACTTTGAGCTTGTGATAATCAATATACTTCCCACTCCATGGCGGGTAGATTGACTTTCGAAGGGTTTTGCCAAAGCGCATGATCGAGCAGAATGCGGCGGCGAAGCTTGGCAGTGAATGGGATTGAAGACTGTGTAACGGGAGCGCAGCAAGAAGAGAAGTCAAGGAGTGGGGGGTGGTTGCACAGGGAAGGAAGGGAGAGGGTATTAAGTTATTATAAGGGACTGAATTATAAATGCAGGCAAAAATGCGGGTCGACAACAAGAGGCGACCATGGAGGAAGAAAGAAAATTCGAATTTAGCACAAGGCACGTAAGGTGAGTGAAGCCACTAAAGAATTGCCATCGAGTCGACGCGGGAACATGGAGAGTGTTCTAATATAGTCTCCCGAGCTCGTTGTATCCCATCGCCATATTGATGCACGTGCCGGTCTAGCCCGCCCCCCGCTGTAGTTGTTCGCCTGACTATTGGTCAATGACAATCCCTGGGGTGGAAGCTATCATTTTAGTCACTCCCCGTCCGTCAGCTCATTACAGTACCGTCTCATTACCTGATTTACAACTTCTTCCGTACTCTACGATAAGTTCCGATCGATAGAGAACTCTCCTCCTCGGGTCCCTGAAATACTTACCTTCCACCCCAGCATCGTGCCTTTTCCGTCGTGTGGATATAGATATATATACCTGCTAGACTATGCTGTTATCTACAAAACAGTCGCATATCTCTCTAGCTTGAAAAATTATCGTCCAATGAATTCAGCCAGACCCCCCTCGTCACAGGACCCCGCACCCTTGACGCAATCGCTTCATGACGTTCTGTCCGACCTCCATCAACGCCCATATCCTCACATCCCCAACCCACCGAATTGCAAAAAACGTGCCTCGGTAGCCCTGATCCTGCGCGTCCGGCCGACATATGAAGATTGGCCAGAGCCCACATCGTCGCAGTCTCTGGATAGTTCAGCCTCCGTCCAGCAACAGCTTAACACGTTCTTCTCGCAATCATGGGTTCAGAGTGGCGTTCCGGAAGCGCTTTTCATCAAGAGGGCTTCGCGCGTGGGAGATAGATGGACTGGCCATGTTGCTCTTCCGGGCGGCAAGCGAGACCCTGAGGATTCAGATGATAAAGCGGCTGCGATTCGGGAGGCTTCAGAAGAGATTGGACTGGATCTCACAGCAGAGAACTGTGTATACATCGGTAACCTTCCCGAAAGAGTTGTGACCACGAGCCTGGGTACAATCCCGTATGTATATTCCTGATCTCAGACCTTGATATCTTGATAGCGGCTGTCGTTGACGGTGCCAATCGCAGGCTGATGGTTCTCTGCCCTTACATCTTCCTCTTAACATGCAGTGACTCGCCAACGCTCAAGCTACAACCCACCGAAGTGGCCTCCACCCATTGGGTGCCACTACAAGCGCTTTTGTCGTCTTCCCTACGCACCGTGGAACATGTCGACATGACTCAACGCCTGGCAAACATGGGCGGTCTCATGGCTCGTATCGCGTCCCGCTCCTTGATGGGCTATATGCAGTTCCCCGCCATTCGTTTAGCCCCAACCGAGAGTCTTCAAAGCAATACAACTCCCGGACTTACCCCCAAAGATGAGCAAAGTCCATCGATGTTCCGACGACTTATATCTTGGGCCAGAACTAGCCCTGCCGACCAGGACATTGGGATCAATCGCCCATTGCTCCTGTGGGGCTTGACGCTGGGTATCATGGCGGACTTCTTGGATTTACTCCCCCCACACACGGCTGTTAAGCTATGGCATTATCCTAATTTCACGGCACCTGATCTGAGGTTGCTGATCAACGTCCTCACTTATCGTCTGCGGAAACGCAATAGGCGCTTGGTTGAGAGCGGAGCCCGACCGAACAACACTGCGGTGGATGGTGAAACAGCAGCTGTACCAGTAATGGCATTCACAAGCAATGGCGACGGGACTCAAAATAACATTGGTATCGAAGGACTTGGTGTTGGCCAATATTACGGGCCTTCCGACCAGGGTATGAAAGGAAGCACATACGCATTGGAGATTATGCTCCGAGGCTATTACGATCGGCTTCGAGTTGCCCTCTATATCTTCGCAGCATGGAGGATTGTTCTGGGTTCCACGGCGGTCGTCTACGCATGGAGATTTCTTCGTCGGATCCGACGATGATTCTAACCATCATTCCGTGTAAGTCTACCTATATCTAAGTTGTAATTACGATAGTATAGATGATTTCTTTACCTTCATTAAATCTTGGGTTCCATTCCTAGGTCTGAAACCTCGGAGTTACTACTACTACAAAGTACCTTAATCCCACCCATATTCCTTTGGCGGCAAGGGGCTGGACAGCAGATAATGAATGGTCACGCTAGCAGTTGCTCTTTCTGGATCGCAGCAGTCCACCAAGCCCTTTGAACCTAGACATGTTCCACCGAGTCCTGACCGTATGTATTGTCATGTATGAACAAATCACTTGTAATATACTCCGTACTTCGAGGCTGGTCCGACTGCCTTACTCATCGCCCATCCGCCTCTGTTAACTAACTACTAGCCTGCCATGCTTATCGTCCCGGAACCTCGCCGGCGTCAAAGTGGCTATGATCGGTTATCAGCACTGATCCACTCGCGTCATTACTTCTGTCTGATTTTCTTCCCCAACCTCTCAATAACTTCTATCCAAGCGATTGACCTGTCTTATATCCTCCCCATGGCAGCGACGCAAAAGCTCTACCCTCGCGCCACAGTCAAGCGTGTCGTCAAGGCGCACTCTAATCGCAATGTGAGCAAGAACGCTGATATTCTGGTGGGTCTTCTTATTCTGGCACCTCTATTCGCGACTCCGCATAGACTCTAATTGCATTTTGTTTTGCCACAGATTTTCTTAGACTATATGTTATTCATGCAAGAGTGAGTCTAATCTGATCTTCTACTACCCACTCACGCCATCATGGAGATATGGTGTGCGTCAAAAGGGGCGATCGAGGCATGGTTCACGGGCTGACACCTGGGCGTTTGTGCAGATTGATGCGGGAATCATCAATTCAGTCGCGGAAGGCCGGCGAAAAGAATATCTCACCGAATTCTGTACGCAAGGTGACCGAGGTATGTTTGCTTAGGGCAGCGATGCGAGTCGGTCGCGATTCCCGTACATGCTGACAATTTATCTCTTCGGTTCCCAGAAAACACTACGGAAGTTCAAGGGCTAGTATGACGGCAGAAGAACCGAAGCCTGCATCCTTAGCAGCGCTTGATCAAAACGAACATATTCCAAACGGCCCTGTGGATTTGTGCTACATGGGTAGTTGTTGAGCTTCGGCTAGATCAACGATCGGCTCTCATGGAGACCGTTAGCACCCGCGGCTATGTCCTTAATGTATCACGAGAGGAAATTGGGTGGAAAGAGCCCAGGCAACCAGAGGTTCAAGGCGTTATTCAGGAGTCACTCGGTTGATACCCAATGCATAGATTAGTCTACATCAGGAAGACCTCTGCATATGACAGAGCGACAAATGAAACTGAGATATTCTTCTATCAAGCTTACCTAGACTCGCCGTAGACAGAAAAATCTCTAAGATTTTTTTGGGCAGTGCCAAAATACGCGTGGCAGGTGTAGCCATGGCTGTTTGGATTGCAAGACGTGTTTGGGGCTGCGCCAGTGACTCAAGCTGCAGCAGCACGCGACGAGGGCGGTCCAGGTTCGGAAGAGTTCCACCCGCATCTGCCAGCTGCTTTTCCCATTTCAATCCCATTCCCATCTCAGCCTTTCATTCTGCTTCATTTGAATTTCGCTTCCCTTTCACATCCAACTCTCCAAAGATCCGTCCTCTTCTCAGTCTCGGTTGTGCGCATCTTTCTTGCGCTCCTGCATCCAAACTACACTTCACTTTCCTTCCTCACTTTCTCCCATTGTCTGCCTAGGAAGCAAGATCGAGTCGTAGCACCAAATCAGCATCATGGCTGCCGTCTCTGTCAATTCCAACCCTGCCCATAGCTCCGAAGCTTCCTCCAAGAGGTCAAAGTCGAACCATGCTTCTAGCCCGTCTATTGCATCGAAGCCTGACACGAACGGCCTTGACAACCTTGATAACCAACACTTCAAAGAACTGCAGAGGTGCGTGATTAGCGACAAGTACCCCCGGCGCATATTTCGTGATTCCACATCATATTGCTTTGGTGTTGTATATTCACTAATTCATCACCATAGGAGCTTGCGCAATGCTGTCAAGAAGCTGGTTAGTGTCCTTCAGTCGTGCTTTGACCTTCATTCACCGCTTACACTCTCTCCCTGCAGAATGCGACCGCCAAAGTCGACGCCATTATCGCAGAGAACCCTGGTAAATCGCTGGACGAGCTTGTTACCGAGAAGAAAATCAATGCCGACCAGAAGGCACAAGCCTTGAAGAAGCCCTCTCTACAAGCCACTGTTACCCAGCTCGAGGAGCAGATTGCCCATTTGAAGGAGTTTGCCGCCCAGTGCGAGGAACGACTGGCGACACAGAAGGCAGAGCTTGAGCAAGCCCATGAGGAGCAGCTCGCAGCTCTGCGGCAGCAGGCGGATGCGAATGCTGCTGAAGCCAGCAATAAGGATTTCACCCAGCAACTATTGAGTTTGAGCAAATTCCTCTGCGCCGCTGCCACTATGAGACGTTCTGGAGATGAAACCTCAAACGAGAGTCGTGCATTCGAAGGCGTCCTGTACCAGGTCTATGGAGGAACCCAGGAAGCTGTGTCGTCCATGCTCAAAATCATCGACGGCACCGACGACAAGGTTGTTGGCGTTGACGGCACCACGCTGGAAATTACCTGTGAGTCTTGAAGCCTCTCGGTTTCTAAGGTCCTTTCTAATCGTCCTCGCCTCACTTAGACGGCAAAGTGAAGCAGATTGCCACTGAGCTTGCCCCTGTTTCTGAACCCACAGCTGCTGAGGCAACGGCGCCTGAATCGGACCCTACTGTGGCCAATGCAGGCTATACGGAGCTGCAAGACACATCTTACGACTCCAATGCTGCCGCTGCAAATGAATCGGCTGCGACGGAAGAACAAAGCGAACAGGTTCCTCCTCCTGCCCAGACTTTAACTACCGATGGCGCCAACCAAGTGGCTGAGGCTACTTGGGATGCCAACGCCACTGGAGCCGTGGAAACCTCGCCTACTGCCGATGAATGGGTCGAGGTGCCACGGGACCCTGCTGAGACTGAGACTGGTCTTCAAGCTACTCCTGCCGCTGCTGAGGCTGAGGTCAAAAGTGGCGCGGCTGTGACTCAGCCTACTGCACCCAGTGCCGAAGATGTTACTGTCCCTAAGCCCCAGGACGACTTCGAGTCCGTCACGCACCATCAACGCCAGCCTAGCCGGGGTAGAGGTCGGGGTGGCAGAGGACGTGGATTCCGGGGACGTGGTGGCCGGGGTGGCCGGGGTGGTCGTGGCCGCGGTGGTGCCAATGGCTCATCCCCGGCCCCTGCTGCCAGCCAGTAAAGGCTCTGGGAGTTGCTAAGCTGCCGTCTGACCGGAGTAGTCTGCGTCTGCGTGAGAGACGTTTGCTTAAAGTTGACTCGACCCTGACGCTAGCATCGATCGCCTTTGCCATTCATCGCGCTTCTCTGATCTCGCTTGCTCAAGATCCCTCTCACTTCAGCCTGCAGCCCTTTTCTCTTATCTCTTTGAAAGACTAATAAACTCATGGCTAACGGGAGTGTCATGGTTCACGACCGCAATGACTCTTGAAATGATTTACAACAAGGTCTCTTTAGAGTGAAGATAATGGCAGGGTCTTAGCTCCGCTGTTGTCTTTGCTCTGCTTCTCTTTTGGATCTCATTCCCAAAAGTTCCTGTTGTATATGTTTGCAGTTATTGAGCGTGCATATTACCTTTGCAATTTTTTCTTCCCTTTAATTTCCCTTCGACCTTGACCGTGGATGCCACTCCAGGGTGGCCTTTTCGCTCTACACTGCAGGTGGCTATGTCTTCAATATTGCCCCTATATTCTACTTCACATGTATTCTATTTCCGATCACCACGTTGACATATGGAGATGGGGGTTTGGGGCGGGTTGTGGTGAAGATGATGGTGAGGAACCCTGGCTGTTGACAGCCAGGAGCTGTGAGTGGTGCGATAGGTAGACGATGAAGCAGAATTGATCCTCTGCCAGACAATCAGGCTCATAATACATCATACAGTTCGATGTACTCTCTGGGGTACACCATACACCGTAGAGATTAGAGACATGATGTAGGGACTCCGATGGAGCTGTCTGAATTAGGCAATGCCGCGGATAGGGCATAGGGCTATGACATAACGGAAGGAGAGGCCATCTTTGATCTCTCCCTCCAGTTACTCAGGCATCACTCAGCCTCTGAGACTCTCCTGTCACTCGCTTTTCTTCTCCTCTTCTTTTTTCCACATTTTTCACTGTTCTCTGCTTCACTCATTGCTTTCCTTTCCTTGTTCTTAGAACTCTATTTTTCTCTGCCCGAAGATTATATCTCAGTTGACCTGACATGGCGTTACCCGCAGAGCAGCGGAAGAAGATTCTCAAGGTCTTGATGACCTCGCTGCTCTTGGATCTGGTAGACATATCCCGGGCTATATCAAATAACGCAAGCACCTACTGATACCCATTTCCTAGATATCTTTTACTTTCATTCTCCCGCTATTTCCTTCTCTTCTCACTTTCTACCGCAATCAAGATCCGTCTCCCAATGCGCTTCTCAATCGCTTGTTCCACTACCTTAACGCCTACAAGAACTCATTTGCGAAACCTATCGATTCACGCTATGACATAGTCCTTTTGGGTGGTGCGCTTGGCTCGCTATTCTCTTTTCTGCAGGCACTCGCAGCTCCCTTCATCGGTCGCCTGTCAGATAAACACGGCCGCAAGACCGCCCTCCTCTGCTCTATGGTCGGCAACACACTTAGCGTAGCCCTTTGGGTCACCGCAACCGACTTCCGCACCTTTCTCGCCAGTCGCATCATTGGCGGCCTCAGTGAAGGCAACGTGCAGCTTGCGAATGCCATTGCAACGGATATCAGCGACCCCAGCCAGCGGGGCTCCACCATGGCTCTTGTTGGCGTCTGTTTCAGTATCGCCTTTACCTGCGGACCCGCTCTCGGCGCAGCCCTCTCTAATATCACCACCGTTGCTGCCAATCCCTTCGCCACCGCCGCTGGTGTTTCGCTTCTCCTGATAGTCGTTGAAACTGCTTATCTGTACTTTTGTCTTCCGGAGACCCATCCTCGTTTCACCAAGCTGATCCACGCCACTAACGTTACCCACGACATCGACAACAAATCCCAGTCAGCAGCCGCCACAAGCCGTCAGCTAATATCCAAGAAACACACAAATAATCCCGCGATTCTCAACCTGATCCATTTGCTTTTTCTCCTTCCCTTCTCGGGCCTTGAGTTCTCCCTTCCCTTTCTGACGGCCACCTTCTATGTGGGGAGCAAATCCAGCCCCTCCGCCCTCAACGGTCGTCTCCTTTCCATGATGGGTCTCATCGCCTCTCTTCTCCAGGGCACCGTGGTGCGCCGCCTGCCCCCGCTCAAGACCGTGCGTATTGGCGTCATCGCATGTGCTATCTCTTTCTTCATGCTTGCACACGTCTCTTCGCTGGGTGGTCTCTATGCTGCAGGCGGACTTTTGGCTATCACTAGTGCGACGGTCGTCACTGGGTTGAACAGCTTGGGGAGTTTCGAGGCTTTGGAGGAGAATCGTGGTGCCGTATTAGGGAAGTTGCGCAGCTGGGGACAGGTTGGACGCGCGGCGGGACCGTTGCTATTCTGTTCATTGTTCTGGTGGATGGGCCGAGAGGTTGCCTACATGGTTGGAGGATCTGCTATGTTGGTTGTCTGTGGAGGCGTATTCATCTTGTTGAAGGAACCGGTCGTTGGTGGACAGGAAGAGTCCAAGAAAAGGAGCTAGATTCCGATTCTTGTCTATTGCACCTTTGACGCTGCTTCAGGCTTCATGGTTCGAGGCAGATTGTCACTCTATGCCTCAAACGTCTTATTGCACAGCTGTCGCCACTTTGGATGTGACGTTTGACAACATCTATTTAGAGATATGCCCATCAACCACTGGCTGGTCCAGTACTGTTCACTTGATTTGATGCTCTTTGAATTATCATTGATACCGAAGCTCAAGTCATGACTCATTGCCTAAAGTGGCATACTTTACATACACGTTCGCAGAATTATACAGTGAAGAGAGATGAGTTGTTAACATCAAAGCCGAATATCCGAACAACGGCGATTTGAATAGCCACCGAGCTCCGTACTTCCTTTCATGGTTTGTAGAAGCGTTTTCGTCTTAAACATCCTCTTATGCAGCCCGCATAGGAGCTCCATGATTGGTTGGCGTCTGAAAACGAGAGCGCCGTAGCAGGGGCTCAGCAAACAGTAGCATGGGTTTCTACCACCTCGAGCACCGATCAGGCGTTGACATGCCTACCACAAAATCGGCGGCCTTCCGGCGACCATGAAAGCCCCTCTCTCCCCGCGCAAAGAAGCTGTATCTCCTGATTTGAGTGGTCGCCCTGGAATGCCAACCCCGGCTCAGCAGGCGACGGGTCCAGTGATTCCCGCGCCTTACCGATCAACCAGTCCGCCAGCGTAACGAATTTCGGAGTCCGTTCCCACCCGCATGCATCATCGGAATGTTCGATCGTATGCGATGCGATGCGACCTTCCTCATCGAACGAGAAGATGAATAATCCCGTGAACTGTTCTTCTTTGGAGAGTTTGAAGATCGGCGCGTCCCCACCCAACAGGACGCTGAGGCCTTTGTTCGCTCCAGTCTTAGAGGGGTGCAACGATGACGACGACGACGAGGAGGAGGAGGAGGAGGAGGAGGAGGATCTAGAGGCGGTGGACGAAGATGTGCGGGCGGAGGTGTCGCTCGAGGTAGGATGCGGGTTGGAGGTGAAAGAATGGTTGTTTTCGCTGCGCGGCTCAGTCCGCCAGCGCACGACTAGGCGTTCGTCGCTGTCATCGTGTTCCCCGCGGGCGTAGCGGGCGGGGTCCAGAACCGTGCCGGCGCGGACAATACGCTCGCTGACTATCTTAAGTTTGACATTGCCGAGAAGGGGCAGGCTGCTCCAGGCCACCGGGACAGTCCAAAGGGCGGCTCGATAGAGGGTTCGGCCTTTGACAGTAGGGAGATGAGGGTGCGTGGAGGGAAAGAGATGCAGGGTAATGCTCGGGGACAGTATTTTGGGGGGCAGAGGATTGGTGAGAATGTTCGGTAGGAGTGGAGAGAGTATTCGAAGAGCTACCCGGACGGTTTGTGTCAGTACGCTTCGGGTCTCAGCACTCGGTGTATTTGTGAGGCTCACTTTTCCCTAGCTTAAGAATGCGCTCGTCTGGTGGTTCATGATCCTTCCCGGGCCGTTCGAGTCCGTCGAGAGCGGATGCTCGGAATCCAGATTGCGAGAATTGCGTCTGTGGGGGTGAAACGGGCGTCAACGGCGACCCGCGGAGAATTTCATGCTGAGCGGAAAGCCGTGGAGTTGAAGAGAGGTACAACTGATGAGGAGCAGAAACGCAAGGACTGAGGGTAGTGGTAGCACAACTCGTAAGATGTGGTCCTAGTCGGCTTCGCGCGCAAGAAAGCGCAGGGCCCGCAAGCTTCGGCATGACGGAGTCTGAAAGAAGTGGACGGGACTCTCAGCCTGGAAGCTTCTGTCGAAGGGTCATCACACACATTGCCAAGCACAGTCAAGCCATATAAGTCAGATTGATTATGTTGGGTGAATCCTTGTGAATCGCAGTGGCTATATGAAAGAAGACAAGATGGAGTTGATTCGGCCGGAAGTTGTTGTGATTGGTGCCTCGGCCATGACGTCGGGCCGTCCAGCACCAAGTTTCGTGTGGCCTGAGGCCAACAGGCAATAAAAAAACAAAAAGGGATCACGTGCATTGGTGGTATCTATTGGTTATGATCATATTGCAGTCATACCCTGGTGAAAACAAGCCATCCTCTCGCTTCTCTCATCATTCTAATCGTCATTCTCCCCAAGATATCTTTTCTCGGCCACTTCTCGGATCTTGTCTTCCAGGACGCCCCGGCCATACCGTCCGGCCACCTTGACGGCTGCCTCCACCATCTTGCCGTTGCGGTCCCTCATCATTTGTACCAGTTCCAATGCCTTCATACCTCGCTCCTCACCTTCTCGGCACTCTACCGCCAGAAGTTGCAGGAGGATCTTGTCCACCTCAACTTCTTTCCGAGCCAGCTCGGCGCGCTGACTAGCCGTCGCGTTGGTGGTAAACACAAGATCTTCAAAGAGTGACAGCAAGATGTTTCCCCGAACAAAGGCTTCCTCAAAGCGAGCTCCATCATGTCGGATCGAGCTACCGTCCTCGTCGTCTTCGGCCCCCTTGCCCGGGGAGTCGGAAATTGGAATTCGGAAGTCGAATTCGCTGAGCAGAGGCCGAGGGAAGTACGGGTACTTATCCCCTCCTTTGAGAATGATGCAGTGAAACTTGTCCTGAGCCACAGCAACGGGCCAGTATGTCTCTTCCTTCCGTCCGCTGGCCAATCGCTCTAGCTGCTTTGTGTCCAGTAATGGTACCCACCGAGCCTGGCCGTTGTTGCGCCAATGTTGAAGCACAAGCAAGACGCCTTCGGAGTCATAGATGCATGGGTCCTGTAGAGTCAAATTAGCACCAAATCTCAGCGTGACCGGCTGAAGTAACTTACCCCATTATCAGAGAAGAAGACGCTTCGCAATTCGGCACCTTCGGGCAGGGCGACAACATCCTCGTTTTGGCAGATTTCATCCCTCTTGACGTTTTCTACCGAGTATCGCAGTGTTGCCGTTCTGCCATCGCTGCCCAAGGGACCATTGCCCACAGTCATGATATAGTCTCTCCATGCGGCACATGTAACGGCAGGGCTCTTCTGCCGGTACACTTTAAAGGGGGTGCCGAACAAAGTGTAGACACGGACGTAGTCTTTGGTCGTTACAGCAACGATGTAGGATTCACTAAGCGCCAGCGCTGCCGACCATTAGCAAAGCCTGGCCATATCAATGCTAAGTTCCTTACCTCTAATAAATTCCCCCCTCGGAAGCTGAGTCCGCCAGTCTGCCCTAGTCGTCCATGTCTCATGAGGACGATAAAAAATCGTTGCTGGACTGCCGTCCGTAGGATTGTTGGAGAACAAAGTTCCATTGTCATCTAGAAGAAGTCAGTCCAGTAGTCGAAGTCTGTGCATCTGGGTTCACATACTGAGACAGGCCCGATCGTAAAGATATGGATCCGTGAAGTGGAAATCCCGGTGAAGTTCGCGATCATAGAATTCCACTGTAATGGTGTTATGGGTTTCCTGGTCGACAGTCCAGACGCAACCAGTTAGGTTCAGGCCTTCAATGGTTAGCGGTCTATCACAGGATTATCCTAATGAATCTTGAAAGCACGTACAAAGATAACGTCTGTTGCCGCGCCAAGGTGTGCTTCCTGATTGGAGAGAAGGGTGAATCTTTGGCTTCGCAAAAGCTGTCAAGACTCGCTTGTCTGCATGGCCATCAATCTCATCCATGTGTGAGCCTGCACGCTTGCCAAGCCCTCTAAGATCTTCGGCATAGCCAGCTCCGTCGTCGTCCTCCACAAAGTCATCCATGCCTATATCGCCGTTGAGAATATCATCGAGAGAATCAAGGCTACCGGCTCTTTGCCTTCGTTCAACTGTCTCTTTCGGGCGATTTGCCAGTGGCCGCCTCACATTGTCGGAGATCTCTGTCAAGGGCCCTGAAAAGATAGGAGCGGCTTGGAGAGGCTTTTCAAGCAGCGGTTGATGGTCTTTGGAAACAAAATCATCGTAGATAAACAGCTCCCCGTCAGAAGTCGTGAATGAGACAGAATTCTTGGTTGGGTGCCACGCGAGGTTGATCACATTCGCAAAATCGTAGCGCTGTAGAATCTTCTGCGTCTTTGTTTCCCAGAGCACAATTTGACCATCCGCGCCAGCAGTCACAAGTAGCGCTCCATTTGGCGACCAAGCGAGTGCCGTGATCTGTCCGTTATGACCCCCAGCAAACAGCTTCTCCTTTTTCCACTCGGCCGTAGAAAAGATGGCAACATCTCGGGTCGCTTCAGCAGATGCAAATGCTGTTCCATCCGGATGCCAAACAATCCGCGATGTTGCTTCGGCCTCCGGTTCGAGTCGCCTGATCACTCCGTCCAGCTTCTGCACTAGTTCGGGCTCGTCCGAAAGTGTCGAGTACACGTAAAGGATACCATCCGTGCAAGAGACTGTAACATAGCGGCCGCTCGGATCGAAAGTGACGTGCTTGACGCCTTTAGGTTGTTCCCGTAGATATTTGACTCTAGTCATGTCCTCAATATTGACGATTTTCACGGTGAGCTCACTGGGGGTAAAAAAGATAATGTCAGTCACAACAACAAACCACAGTGGATACCAGTTCGACTGACTCGCTCGCTACAGCTGCCCACTCGCCATCTTTTGAGATTGCAATATCTCGTACGGGAAGCATACAGCGCACCAATAGCTTCAGCATCCTGCCTGACAGAATCTCATATTGCCAGACCGTACCGTCTTCCGCACCCATGATGAAGTAGTCATTCTACGCTCGATTAGCTTTAAGAAAGTGACTCGGGAAGGAAATCGAACAGTAGCACCGATGCCCAAATGGCCGTCGACACCTTCGTCAATCGTCTTCGGCTCGCCATCTTGTCCCACGGTGTAAATGCGGATTGCAGAATTAGAACCACCAGTGATTACCCGACGACCATCTGGTGTATATGTGAGTACCGTGGTTCCCGGGGTATCTGCATCATTCATTGCGAATTAGCCATCGGTCAGAATAGGTGTAAACGCAATGGCGAGGTGCATTCAAAGCTGATCATACTCACGGGCAGGTCTGCCCCTGGGACGCATCGCTTCGTTGGACATGGTGATGTGACCCGGGGGATATTTACAAAGTCGCCAGGTAAGCCAAGAAAGGTAAGATAGAGCAATGAGAAGATTTATCAATATGTTCCTCAAGGTATGCAACTCTGCCAGTTGGTATTTGCAGTCTGCGACCGCGCATCTCGTCCGGCTGCGGCGAGACTGCCCAGGAACACGCTTTTGGGGGAACGCGTCCAACGCGTCTATTCTTCGGAGTACTTTTGCCTTATCAAGCCAGGTCTCAGGGCTTAGGGCACGCTTTTAGGACGATCTCCCCCACCGGCTCATAGTTAACTTAGTATTAGTGTTAGTCCCTCCATCGCCTAATATAACTTCTTTGCAGGACTAGTATCACGTACTTCTATTCGTCAGGTAGGCGAATCTGCCTTAGCGTATGGGGAGAGGCGTGAAGACCTCAGCAAGTACGACTCACTTACATGTGTCTGTTTCTTTTTTTTTTCTTTTTTCTTTTCTTTCATTATTGCCCCGTTGCATATACATTTTTTCAACTGCTTTTTCAGAAGAAAGGCTCCCATGGCTTCGACATTGTAGAGATTGCAATGAAGACAAATTCTATTGGCATGATGTGAAGACTCCTCAAATTTGGTATATATAATAGACTATACATGAAACACCTATACTTGAAACACCGTGTATATGCAAGGATACTCAGCCCCCTTCGATCATTTGCGTTGACGCATCCGTACTCTGATGTCAGTCTTTGGCAAGAACGCCGCAGCGGATGGTCTATGCTCGGGTATGACAAAACTTTTGCCGTGAGCAGGTTCAACATCCCACAAGGCGGTAATCGCGGCGACGAAGGTCAGCAGTTTCCGCTCCGCGAATGCGCGACCTTTACACCCTGACACACCTCCGCCAAATGGTTTGATGATATCCATACTCGCTTTCTTCTCGCCAGTTTCGGGGTCAGTTGAGACAAACCTCAGCGGGTCAAATTGGCTAGGGTTGGAGAAATATCGATGGTCGTTGTGGAGGACGGCATGAGGGATAAGAATAGAGTCACCCTTCTTGAACTCGTACGAGCGAGGTTGCGACATTCCATCTAGAGCAGCGTCTTCCTCGGACTCAGTCACAGTGAAGTCTGATGTGACGTTGCGGACTGATAAAGATGCAGAGTCTAGACGTAAAGTCTCGTAGAAACTAGCCTTAAGGAGGAGGCAGGATTCGATCAGGCCTTCCGTGTCAATAGACATCCGAGGAGGCTCTTCAAAGGGAAGACCGGTTTCCTCTTTACTAGGCCGAATTATCTTAACAAATGGGGCGATCTCCTGACGAATCTCGTCCAAAAGGGCACTATCGGCATATATGCGAAGAAGATGCCAGAAAACCACGTTGGGAGAGTTTGAGTTCATGGCCCACAGCAGGGATAAGTGTGCAGGAGCACTCGATCTAGCGGAAAGGCCCAGGCTTTTGCACTTTCGGATCCGTTCCTTCAAGGGCTCCGAAATATCGTCCAAATCCCTGAAGTCGGAGCCAGGATCCAAGCCATCGTCCCACGCTAAGAACGCCTTTTGGAATTCTGTGAGGACTTCCAACAGCCGGTTACGGGCACCATGCGCTGCAGATATGCCAGGGTGTGCCAGCCGAGGAAGGCCCGTGGACACGGCAAGGAAGTGATTGTCCAGGGTGAAGACGTCGGGAAGGAGGTTCGGGTTACCTTCTAATATGCTCTCTCCTGTGAAGATTGCCGTGGTGATATGGCCGACAAAATGACGAATAAGAGCAAAGAAGTTGACCTCACAGATAAGATCGTCATCCTGTCCAACCACCACTGCTTGACTGCCGCGCTCCCATTGCATCTGGTCGACTATACTATGGCAGTTCGTGACCAGATTGGGGGTTTGGCGTTCAATCAAGCGGGTAGCAGTTTGAGTACCTTCCGTTAAAAAGGGTTCGCGCATGAGAAGGTTCGGCACGCTGTGACTGAGGGCATGGTGATCTGCAGGGCTCAGACTGCGGAGTGCACCGCGGTCACCAAAGACGGTCCGTATGGTATAGTTGATTAATGCGGCTGAAGAGATGCCTCGTGCGGTAAACACTGCTTTGACTAGTGAAGGGGCGACAATTGTGGTGTGAGTTGTGCCACCCATATGTATACCAAAGACAGGCTCATTCATGGACTCCCTGGTAGGAAGAGTTAGCTCGTTTTTCAAGGCCCCTTGATGCAGAGACACCGATAACCAACCTAGCATGGGCGATCAGCTTTACATGGTCCCGGACGAAGGATAGACCATGGCCTATCCAAGGGACCCAGTAAGGCACCATCCGAGCCGAGCGTGGCACTCCCGCCTCGGTAGTTTCATTGCCGAGGCGACTTTGCAGTCCGCTAATCAGGCGAGTCGCCACGCAAACGGACACCAGTAGAGCGACCCAGGTGGTCCACCCCACGCTGTTGAAGCCATCGCGTGCCAGATGAATGAGTCCTCCCAACGTTAGATCATATCCTTCCATTATTTTCCAACAGAAGGGCGAATAGCCCCTCTAAAGAAAGTCTGTGCAACCGGGACAGGGGCTGGACTAATCGACCGTCCAAGTATTGTGTTTCATACAATGCACAACCCTTGAAGATTCGTTTGGTCGCCCAAGCAATATCAGAAATCAATCAGAGGCGCAAACAGGTTAGAACTCAATCGCCCTGATTCCGCGGAGAATTTATGCAAGAAGTAGGTTGACTCGCAGCTGCAATGGAACTACGATACGGTAAGATTATTTAGTTAGTTAGTACCATTGCTTATCTCAGCCGAGCTACTATGCCTTGTTTTCAAGGCATATCTAGAATCCTGGAAACCATTCTCTCCGAGTTGGGAACGAAGACGTATCGATGCCCAATACTGTATGAGGCAGATCAGTTTCAGTCACAACAAGGATTCAAGTGCTTGTGATCTTCACCGTGACATATGTGCAGGACATAACGCAATATATCCTTGTCTCATCAATTACCTCCGAAATTTCGTAAAGTACAGTACATACAATAACCACAACAAAGATCGACGTTCCCTCGCACCCCCTGATCAATGTTCTCGCCGCAGAATCTTCTGTAATATCGCACTCTCCTTCTCATACTTACTGACCTTGTTTTGCGAGCTATAGATCTTGTCTAGGAGCCACTTGATCCGGCTGGCGAGCTCCCAAGGCTGTTTGGGCAGCGACCCCAGGAGTTGCAACTCCTCCTCATACCTGCTTATACTCTTGTTCTCAATGCTGATTAGCTGCTTTATAATCTCAAGATCTAGACGACTGCTCAAGGTTTTGTTCTCGGTGAGTCTTTTGAAAACAGCCCGGTATACAGGCTTGCCGGGCTTGACAACATCGGGGCAGCCATTGACTGAATTGATAGAAATCAGCTCTGCTTGTTCCAGAGCGCGCAGAGATGCTTCGCCGTTGTCCTTGAAGAGATCTGAGAGAAGAATCTGGTTATAAGGCAGTGCCGCGTCTCTGGCGTTGGCAAGCGTCTTTATCAAATGCCAGGCTTGTTCCTGGGTCCAAGGTTTTGAGACTGCGTCATTACCCAAAATGAACATTTTCAGGATTTCGGAGGCTGACTGCTCAATGATGCGGGTGACAGCAGCTAGTTCATTGTGTTAGATGCGAATTCCGACCATGAATGGCGTTTAAAAGGCTTACCTAGAGGAGTCTCCCCGGCCTCAATTCGTCTTGCCATAAACTCGAGGTCAGTGACTCGGCCTCCTAGAACCTCGATACAGCTGTCCAGATCTGATAGGTTACCAAGGTCGGGGGTCTCCTTTGTGCCACTCTTGCTTTCGTACTCCAGATGACTGAGCACGAACCTTCTCCCTACCTCGGGCGAGCAGTCACCCAAGGAAATCGTCCGGAAAACGGAGTTTGGTAAAGCCTTGCTCAATGGCTTCGAGAAGGAGACGTCGGTCGTGAGAAAGATTACATGTGCAATATTCCCAGTCGTTAAGCCAGCAGCCCATTCGGTGAGCTTATCATATACCACGCTGTCCTCGGAAAAATTGTGCAAGAAATTATCAATGACCACCACTGGCCTTTGCTCTGGATGAGCCTCCAGGTATTCTTCGTCGCTGAGATGCGATTGCTTTTCATCGTTCTTCTTGTTTTCCAATGCCACCTTCTTGAGGGCAGTGGCAGTATTCTGCCAGATCTTGCTGAGCTGAGCATCTAGAGTCTCTGAAAACCCGGCCTTTGTGCCAATCATACCCTGGGCAGCCAGATCGATGAAGCTGCTCATGCTGTTCATCCAAGAGAAAACCGGCCGATATCCCACCTGGCCCGCGGCGCGGGAAATCTTTGCTGTGTCACCTTTTGCATCCTGGATTTGTTTACAATCGATGACGACCTTATATCTGTAGTTTTCCAGTGCGCGATCCAGCACAAGCTCCCGTTTCCCAGTTCCGCGAGGGCCGTGAATGACGATGAACGTCTCCGCGTTCTCCATTAGCCACGACTGTAGCTGAGCGATATCACCTTGACGATCCTCCCAAATAGCCGTGAGGCGGCGTGGATCAGACCCGCGGCGACCGAAATAGATGATATTGGCCTTGTTCACCTGGTTTCGAATCCAGCGCCAGATGCTGTTTTCTTCTTTTTGCAGAGTGCCTTTGATCTTCATCTCGATGAAGAAAGTTCGGATAGGGTCGAAAACAGTTACTGTGATAGCTGCAATGAGGGCGGCAATGATAGGAATCACTATTCGTGGGTGATTCAAGAGCCAATCCTTGATCATAGATAGCTTGATGTTGGCTTCATACTTGATTTTAATCCTGGTCCCGGACTTTCCACCACCTTCTTGCTCCGAAATGGTGAAGCCGTGCACGCAATTCTTGGCCATGACGGCGTCCCTGGCGCGGGAAAACACGACGAAAGCATACCTGGGAGTAATTTTGGAATCCGATGGCTGTCTCTCAATATCCTTCAGCTTGCCGTATCTGCGAAATACACTGTACAGGGCCTCGGTCGTTGGTTCTCCTGCTGCTCCGTCGGCAGAAGCTGGCAGGAACTCCACTTTGAGCCGTGGAGTAGGGATGCGGTAGAGGTCCTCGATCCAGGGTCTGCCATGAACATGAGCCACATTAACCTGCTGAAATGGATTGAACCATGGCCTGATAGGGTGATCTTTCAAGTGAGTTTGTATCGCGGTGATGATGTCCAAGTCCTTGAGCCCGTCCTGGTGGTTGTACTTCACAAACGCCCCGCCTTCTCTAAAGCGGGGGATGACTTCCCGGATATCGATATCTAATGACTCTGGAAAGACGCGCCGTATGATATGTAATGGATCAGAAGCTGCCAGGTGTGGTCTGTCGATCCGCTTTAGCATTTCTTCATATGAACGACCACCACTCAAAGGGCCTTGAAGCAGCCATTGTAACCTTGACGGAAAGATATCTACGCAGCTTATTGTCAGTATGAATTCATGATTGTTGCATGCGCAGAGGCCTCAGATCGTACTATTGACAAATAGAAGTCCTTCATTGTCCTTGACTTCGATATGCCCTGTTTCAACGGTGGTGATATGAGAAGAACCACTGTTCAGTCTCACAAGCATACCCTTTAAAGGCGATGGGATGGAGAGCCGTCTGGGATACACGTAGGGTCGATAACCCCATGGCCTCACCATATGCACCGGAACTCGCATCATCTCTGCGACGAAGAAGAATATGTGGAAGAACGACGGTTTCGCGATCGGCTTCTTGCTTCATGGAGATAATACTATGACGTCGCTAGGGAGCTCCGATCGTCTATTGTACCTGTAAAACAATCCGTGACGATCGTGCATACGTGCGACCGGGCGGTCTCCGCTCCGGTATGGTCACGATACGTTTCTGGAAAGGTACACGGTCATGGCCAATGGGAGTCTGTTGACCCGCATTTGTCCCTTCGATTCAATTCAAATCAGTCAATTCAAACCTCAACTAGCAGCAACTTCTTTGGGTTCTCCAGCGGCGTCAATATGTGCTGGTGGTGGAGATCCGCTCCCAAGGAGGGCGAGTTGCAAAATATATCTCTTGCATCGACTGGTCTTCCTGACTCCCATGCACCATCTGATTCTGCAAATGCACCTGCATCACTTTCATCACCACCAGCAGGACACCCCCGAACATTAAGCCGCGAAGAGCAAGCCGATGCCGAATGGAAGAAACTAATCGCAAGCCTGGAAGGTGATATTAGCCAGAATGCGCGCAACCAGCAACCGTCTACACCTGAAACATCGTCTCCTGATACCACACCGTTCTTGGACTCTCAACCTCCACCAAAGTCGATCGCCCCCGACTCTCTTTATCCCGATACCATGTCCTGCCGCTCCGCATTCGACTATGCCTTTTTCTGTCAGTCTTTTGGTGGCCAGTTTGTCAACGTGTACAGATACGGAGAGTTACGGTCCTGTAGCGAGCACTGGGATAACTTTTGGTTGTGCATGAAGACCCGCACCTGGGGTGAAGAACAGCGCAAGAATGCAATTCGGGACCATTATCGGAAGAAGGCAATCAAATACAAGACTGGGCCCAGCAGTGAGGATGTTTGGGATGTGCGCACAGAACCTGTTGGTGAGTGCTTTAATGGCGACTTCGCCGCTCTCGAAAGGGAGGTGAAGGCTGCCGAGGAGGCGGCAGCAGCAGCAGCAGCAGCAGGCAAAACGGAATCGCCATCATCATGAGAGCAAAGGTGCTTGCTGATAAATGAAACTTGTCTCTATTCTGTTTCGATCCATGTCGATACTTTCTTTGTTGATAGGGGCTTCCATCTCCATTACATGCATGATAGACTTTGTTGGAACTTCAATGCTGATTTCAAGTGCGATACCTGTCCCTGGGGGATTTTGTACAATAGCATATTCAAACCATCTAAAAGCAATATAATAATTTGTTCGGAAATTTCCGAGAGTCGTTCTGCTCTCTTTAGCTGCCAGGTGACGGTTGAAAGAATACCACCATTGTTCTCGAGGTTAGGGGTCGTTTTGGCCTGCGAGACCCCTTTGTCAGTCAAACAAACCTTTGTCCTTCAACATCCTCTCCGAAAAAAACACTTCTACATATCGCTGAAAGCCCTCAAAAAGGCCAGCATGCGCCCTCCGCTCCTAAAGGCACTATTCACTCCTATACATTCCACTGCACTTCCCGACTAACTTACCACTTTTGAACATCCAACCACAGTTACTAAAGCAGCAACTCCAGTTCTTCACCATCTTGGGCTGTAGAATGGACAGACCAATCCAGCCATTGGTCCTCAGAAGACCCAGGCGAGGTGCAGTTTATGCAACTTCAGGCTCAGAAGCAGCAGCAGCAGCAGGATCGACAGCACCAGCAACACCAGCAATACCACCAACACAAACTGCACTACTTAAACCAAGAACTTTCTCATCGGTTGATAAACCAGCGCAGCCCTCTCAAGGCACCTTTGACTCCCCAGATCTTCACGGTGCTCCATATATACCACCTTCTGAGGATGCAGCCGGTGTTCCTGACGCCGACTACCACCCTTTCTCTGTCCACGACCCTCTCTATTATCACCCTCATTATCGCAAAGTCGTGACCTGGAGCCAGCCGACTGCAACCATTATACTCCCTCATGAGCCTCTCCCCCTCCCAGACTTCACCCAAGAGCCCCGCACCCCAACCCCTGCTGATGCTGACTTGATGCCTCCTCCGCCTCGTCCCGGACATTGCCATCCGCAGCCCACTTCCATCCTCAAGCCCCCAACTAGAATGGACAACGTGGCCTTGCAGAATAACCTCTGGTCTATGATCAAACGCGCCGATTGGGAGCTCAGCGCGTGCCATGACATCCTCGAGTCCACAAGTCAACAGTGCCTGCAGGATCTCATTGAAATCGACCAAAGCTTGATATACATCGAATCGGTAATGCAGGAAAATGAACGGCAGTCGGACATGGCACGAAGATATGGGAGGCGCCACAAGCGCTCCTCTCATTGTCAGTCTCATGGGGACGTCCATGTCTATGCCGATCCTTATGGCCGCAGTCGTGGTCCTCGTGGGAGTCAAACTTGGAGTAGAAATGAACCTGCAAGTGCAAGTTATCGTGACAGTGGTACTCGTGATTACCAGGGCAGCCACAGCAGCTTGAACAGTTCTGTTGTGAGTGGGCGAGTAGAGAAGAATAGAAGGAAGTTGGGTAGTATAGCTGGGATTGCAGCTAGTATCAAGCTCGAGTATGAGGACTTACAGATAAAGATAAACAATATTCATCGCCGGAATATCAAGGCAAGCGAGAATGAGATTGGGAGCGGGGAAGAAGATGAAGAGAGAGACATCAGAGAGGAGGAGGATGATGATGATGATGCGGATTACTGTGATGAGGAATACGAAGAGGAGGTCTAAGAGGAAATCACATCTCTGACATCGATGGGTGACAATGATGAGGAGAATGATATAAAAGTCTTCTATATCTTTTGCAAATTGTTAGTGCTCGCAATGCTAGCAGACTCCATTTTCTTATCAGCTTACGCTGGCTTGAATTGCTCTATCCAACTGATTTACCAGACCAAGTCGACTAAAGCGTAAGGATATTAACGAGAAAACTATTTACAGACAGCTAAAACGTCGCACAGATTAACAAAAGCTTTGATCTTACACGGCATTTTGAAGGAACAGGAACGCTGCACAATTAAGAGGCTAGCATACAGGCAAAGCAAGTCTTAACCCCACCTCCCCAAAATAGCCCCTCGAAGAAATAGAAAGAAAATGTATAGGCGGTGGTGATACGCCGGGCGCAACTTCACCGAATCAGCTTTTCTTTTAGCCCTTTTTTTTTTCTACAGCTTCCCTCTTGGCGTTGATAGTCATAAGTTCATTCTGTTCGTGAGTCTCAAGTGTGGTTCTTTGTGCTGTTGGATCCTGCCCAGCATGATAAGACTGAGATGCGTGACAACTTCTAAGCTGAAACAGTCTGTGCGGCCGACTGGGGAACAGCATCGATAGCAGGGCGGCGGACAATGCCACCAGTAACTGGAAGCTGCGAGCTAATACCCATAAGAGCAGCATCAACCTCACGGGCACACTGACGACCCTCGTTGATGCCCCATACGATGAGAGACTGGCCACGACGGCAATCACCTGCTGCATAAACGCCAGGGACGTTGGTGCTGTACTGACCAGGAGGGGTCTTGACATTCTTTCGCGCGTCGCGTTCAATCTCATCGCCCAGAAGACGATCTTCAGGACCCAGGAAACCCATGGAAAGGAGAACGAGATCAGCTGGGAAGAATTGCTCGCTGCCCTCGACAGTCTTCATATCCCAGCCGCCAGAAGCGCCCTTGGTCCATTCCACGCGAACCGTGTTGATACCCTTGACGCGGCCACTACCATCGTCGACAAACTCCTTCGACATGACACAATACTCGCGAGGATCCTTGCCCATATGTGTTTTTACTTCCGAATGACCATAGTCAACCCGGTAGATGCGAGGCCATTGGGGCCAAGGGTTGTCGCGAGCACGTTCAGGTGGAGGTTGGGGCAGCAACTCGAAGTTGGTGACAGACTTGGCGCCATGGCGGACGGAGGTACCAATGCAGTCATTTCCTGTATCACCACCACCAATAACCACAACATGCTTGTCCTTGGCGGAGATATATGCTCCGTCAGCAAGATTGGAATCAAGGAGTGACTTGGTATTGCGGTGCAAGAACTGCATGGCGTAGTGAATGCCCTCAAGCTCACGACCAGGTACCTTTAGATCACGAGCCACGGTGGCACCAGTCGCAAGAATGACAGCATCGTTGGTCTTGCGCAGGGACTCCAGGGAAACATCGTGTTCAGGTCCAACGGGAGTGTTAGGGACAAATTGGACGCCCTCGGCGGCCATCAAATCAACACGACGCTGCACCACCTTCTTGTCCAGCTTCATGTTGGGAATGCCATACATAAGCAATCCACCGATACGATCAGCACGCTCGTAGACAGTTACACTGTGCCCGGCACGGTTGAGTTGATCTGCAGCAGCAAGACCCGCAGGGCCAGAACCGATGATGGCAATAGTCTTACCAGTGCGAGACTTGGGAGGGCGAGGAACCATCCAGCCCATCTCGAAACCACGATCAATGATGGCACACTCAATGGATTTGATACCCACTGGGTCTTCATTTATGCCTAAGACACAGGCACCCTCACAAGGAGCCGGGCAGACACGGCCTGTGAATTCTGGGAAGTTGTTTGTCATGAGAAGACGATTGAGCGCATCTTGCCACTGGTTCTGGAAGACCAATTCATTCCATTTAGGGATGATGTTGGAGATAGGGCAACCGGTATCAGACTGACAGAACGGAACACCGCAGTCCATGCAACGAGCAGATTGATATTTCAACTCATCCTCGCTAAGGCGGGAAGAAAGCTCAGCCCAGTCACGGGTCCGAGTAGCTGGGTTTCGGTATTTCTCGCTGCGACGATTATACTTCATGAATCCTCTGGTCTTGTCGAGAATGAGGGCAGAGCGCTTTTTCTCAGTCTTAGAGTCACTGATGCTGTCTTCAATATCGAGCATGTCGACTTTCTTGGCTTCCTTTTCCGATTGAAACTTGGACTTTTCGGCCGGAACAGGAGTGCCGGGAAGCTGGGGCAGAGTAAATTCTGCCTTCTTGGCGGCCTTGGCTTTGGCATTTTCTTCCTCGAGGATACGCTTGTAGTCAATGGGCAAGACCTTGACGAAGTGGCGGAGGGCACGAGTGAAGTCAAGCAAGATGCGGGCAGCTAATTCAGAGCCAGTGTAGTGGTGGTGGTCCTCGATCAAGCCACGAACGAAGGCAATCTCGGCGGGGTCTTCCAGCCCGCTGACTTCGACCATCTCCATGTTGACCTTCGAATGGAAGTCCTGGTTCTTGTCCAGAATATAGGCAATACCGCCGGACATACCAGCTGCAAAATTACGGCCTGTAGAACCGAGTACAAGCACCCTACCGCCCGTCATGTATTCGCAGCCATGGTCACCGACACCTTCAACGACCGCAGTAGCCCCGGAGTTACGGACAGCAAAACGCTCAGCAGCCATGCCGCGGAAGAAGCACGTACCGCGAGTAGCACCATAAAGACAGGTGTTTCCAACAATAACGTTCTCCTCAGCTTTGTAAGCAGCGCCGCGGGGTGGGTACACAATGAGGCGACCTCCAGAAAGACCCTTACCAACATAATCGTTGGCATCACCCTCTAGTTCAAGGGTGATACCTGGGGCAAGGTAAGCACCAAAAGACTGACCGGCTGAGCCTTTGATGTTCGAATGAATAGTGTCTTGAGGAAGTCCTTCTCCGCCATAGCGGCGACTGACCTGATAGGATAAGGTAGCACCCAAGGCACGGTCGGTGTTGACGATATCGCATTCGATCCGACAAGGTAGGCCCTTCTCCAATGCAAGCTCAGATTCAGCAATTAACTTATTATCAAGACGAGTGTGGAGGCGGTGGTCCTGCTTGCGGACATTGTAGGTAGCCACACCAGGACGAAGGGAGTGGGCGGGAGTGAGAATGAGAGACAAATCAATCTTCTCCTGCTTGGGAGTTTTGATACCATCTCGGACTCTCAGAAGCTCAGCACGGCCCACCATCTCATTGACCGTGCGAATGCCCAGTTTAGCCATGATGGCACGCATCTCGTTAGCAACGTAGTAGAAAAAGTTGATCACATGTTCGGGTGTTCCCTGGAATTTGGCCCTCAGGGCTGGATCCTGGGTTGCGATACCTACAGGACAGGTGTTCAAGTGACACTTGCGCATCATAATACATCCCATAGCAATCAAGGGAGTGGTGGCAAAACCAAACTCTTCTGCACCGAGCAGACAAGCAACAGCGAGATCACGACCAGTACGAATCTGACCATCGGTTTGAACAACCACACGTCCACGCAAATCATTCAAGACAAGTGTTTGATGAGTCTCGGCCAGACCCAGTTCCCACGGCAAACCAGCGTACTTGATACCAGTCCAGCGAGAGGCACCAGTACCACCGTCATGACCGGAGATCAAGATATGATCAGCCTTAGCCTTGGCCACACCAGAGGCAACAATACCGACGCCAACCTCAGACACGAGCTTGACTGAAACTCGTGCGCGCGGGTTGGAGCACTTGAGATCGTATATAAGTTGCTTGAGATCTTCGATGGAGTAGATGTCGTGATGGGGAGGCGGCGAAATTAGACCGACACCAGGAGTAGAGTAACGAGTACGGGCAATCGGCCCCACAACCTTATGTCCAGGAAGCTCACCACCTTCACCAGGCTTGGCTCCCTGTGCCATCTTGATCTGTAGCTCATCAGCGTCCGCAAGGTAGTGAGAAGTCACACCGAAGCGGCCGGAAGCGATTTGCTTGATGGCGGAGCGCATTGTATCGCCATTCTCAAATCTCCTACTCCGCTCGGGATCTTCGCCTCCTTCGCCAGTGTTTGACTTTCCACCAAGGCGATTCATGGCGACTGCCAAAGTAGAGTGTGATTCCATGGAGATAGATCCGTAAGACATGGCACCCGTGACGAACCGACGAACAATCTCAGTCCAAGGCTCAACCTGATCAATGGGGATGGGGGTCCGCTGCTCAAAGTCAAAGTCAAGCATACCACGTAGGGTACAATTCTTAATCTGCTCATGTTCAGCCTTGGCATACGCTTCGTAAGACTTGTCATTTTTGGTGCGGACAGCATCCTGCATATTCGCAATGCTGACCGGGTCGTTGATGTGCTCTTCACCGCCATCACGCCAGTGATATTCACCGGATTCAGGAAGACCGGGGATGTCGACAATCTCGCGCGAAGGGTATCCGCGTTCATGGAAAGCGAAGGCATCTTGAGCAATAAGCTCGAAAGTCATACCACGAATTCGGCTTGCGGTTCCCGCAAAACAGCGATCAATGACGGTGTCGTCAATACCAAGAGCTTCGAAAATCTGAGCGCCCTTGTATGACTGCAATGTCGAGATACCCATCTTGCTCATGACCTTCAGGATACCACCATCACAAGAAGCTTTATAATTTTCGATGACCTTCTCGTCAGGTAATTGTTTACGAATTAACTTCTCCCTGTTCATTTTGAGGATACACTCCATGGCAAGGTAAGGGTTGATGGCATCGGCTCCGTATCCCACCAAAACACACATGTGATGTACCTCACGAGCCTCCGCAGTCTCGACGACGATAGCCGCAAGAGACCTCCATTTGTTGCGGACCAGGTGATGGTGAACGAGTCCGGTGGCCAAAAGAGCGGATACGGGGACCCTCTCCGCCGATGTGGCTCGGTCCGAAAGCACGAGGATCTTATCGCCATTCTGAATTGCTTCCGTGGTGGCATCGCAGATGGCATCAAGGGCCTCCAAATAGCCGGGAACGCCCTTCTGCTTTTCGAATGTGATATCAATGATCTTGACCGTCCAGTCCTTGTGGGCGCGGCTGATATTCTTAAGGGCATTGAACTCGGGAATGCTTAAGATAGGGGAAGGCAAAAGCAAGCGGTGGCACTGTGACTGCTCCATCTCTAAGAGGTTCCCCTGAGGACCAACATAGCATTCCAAGGACATGACAACTGCCTCACGGATCGGATCAATAGGAGGATTTGTGACCTGGGCAAAGAGCTGACGGAAATATTCGTAGAGAAGCCGGGGTTGTTTGGCAATACAGGCAAGAGGAGCGTCATTGCCCATTGACCCAAGGGCTTCTTTTGAGTCGGCAGCCATGGGACCAAGGAGCAGACTAACTTGCTCGAAGGAATAGCCAAAGGCCTTGAGGCGAGGGTCATTTTGAATGGTCGTCTCGTCTAAAGAGAAAGCAAGATCCACGCTCTGCGCATCCAACTTTTTTGTGATAGCGGGCAATTTAAGGAGCTCCTTCTCTAACCAGGAGGCGAAATCATGTCGGTGAGAGACAGTATACTTCAGTTCCGAGTCATCGATGATCCGACCGGCTACGGTGTCGACCAGGAGCATCTTTCCGGGCTGCAGGCGGCCTTTTTGAATCACACGTTCAGGATCGACGTCAACAGCACCAACTTCGGAGGCACAGATGATTCTATCATCATCCGTAACATAGAATCGACAAGGACGCAGACCGTTGCGGTCAAGGTTGGCTCCACAGTAGCGACCGTCAGAGAAAGTGAAGAGAGCGGGACCATCCCAGGGCTCCATCTGGCAGGCAGCCCATTCGTAGAAAGCAGCCTTAGCCGGATCCATGGCTGGGTTATCCTGCCACGCTTCGGGAATCATGAGCATGACTGCCTCGGGCAAGGAAAGAACTCCGTTGATCATCAGAAGCTCCAAGACATTATCAAAAGCAGCAGAGTCTGAACCGCCGTCCTCGACGATGGGATAAAGGGAGTCGAGCTCCGCGCCAAATATATCGGATTTCAGCACACCTTCTCTAGCGCGCATCCAGTTCTTGTTGCCACGAAGCGTGTTGATTTCACCATTGTGAGCCGCCCACCGCAGAGGCTGCGCACGGTCCCACGAAGGGAAAGTGTTAGTGGAGAAACGAGAATGGACGAGAGCGAAATGACCCTCGTAGTCCACATTGACCAGGTCATGGTAGTATTGATAGACCTGTACTGGAGCCAGTTGACCCTTGTAGACAATGTTCCGGTTACTGAGAGAGCAAAGGTAGAACCAGTTAGCAAGGCCAATGACGTGAGTGGCACGCTTCCGTAAAACGTATAGCTGGAGCTCGAAAGTCTTATCGTCAAACTGGGCCGGGTCAGTGACTTCAGGCTTGCTGCCTTCGCCATACGCCGATTTGAGCACCACGAATGGCTGCATGATGATGGGCTCTCGAGAGAGCGCGGCAGGGCCGAGAATAGTCGAATCGCGGGGAACCTCACGCCATCCAAGCACACGAAGGCCCAAGGATGTTGCAATTTCCTCGAATGTGCTGGTAGACTCTTTCAAAGACTCTTCATCGGGTTTGAAGAACAAGTTACCGACGGCGTACTGACCAAGAGGAGGAAGATCCACCCCGGTTTCCCGAGCAAAATTCTTGATGAAGAACTTGTGAGGAATACTGGTCATCACGCCAGCACCATCACCGTCTCGTGCGTCCGAACCAACGGCGCCACGATGCGTCATGTTACAGAGCAAGTTACGAGCTGTAAGGGAACGCTTTCATTAGTATATGGTTCTGAAAAAGGGAGAGAGAGCCGGCGCGAGGCAACTCACCATCACTGACAATTTTGTGGCTAGGCTTTCCCTTGATGTGTCTGTTTAATGGTTCTCGTCAGTTATCCTGTCACATTTTGCGACGCTCTTGACTTGGCGCATATTGACACTGGTAACGAGATTGGCTAAACACTTACGCGGCGAAGCCTACACCACAAGCGTCCTTCTCATATTCGGGGTCGTAGAGACCTTGCCGCTCGGGCAAGGTGTTAGCCCAGCCATAACCCTGCTTTGGCTGGTACTCCGAATACTCATTCGGTTTCTGCTCGTCCACTATAGATTGGCCATAGAGTTCCTCCAGGTTCAGACCCATTCTTCCGTCGGTGGCCGACAGAGAATGTAATGACAGAACGGAAGATGAGGTGGGACTGCTGACGGCTAAGTAAGAGTAGGGGCCGCCGTCGAACAAATTGGTAGGGAGCGCTTGTACTGTGAAGGAGGGGCGGACTATCTTGCACAGAGCCAAGGGTCGAGAGCGCAGGCGAAGGTCAGTCGAGGCGCTTTTTTATGATGACCCAACGTATAGCTTTGAGCGAAGGGATGAAATGGAAGAAGAGGGGAACAGGAGGGAGGGAGGGGGGAGAATCTATTGTTTAAAGCGCCGATCCGTGAACCCGAGGAAGAGGAAATTGGGGTGAGGGGAGGGAGGGGGGAGGGTATAGTGGAGGGGGAAGGAAATAAAATAAAAAGGGTAATCAGAGCGGGAAGACGGACGGGGGGCAGGGGTCCGAGGATGTTCACCTCGATGAAATACACTATACAGTAGACACTGTGTGAACAATGCGGCTGCATGAATGACTACCGTAGTGGCTAACTCCGAGTCTCCGATAACTGTCTGCTCAAGTACTACAAGACCGGCTCAGCTAAGAAGAGTACATACATGGAATAATACGACAGTGGGGATGGTCAAAAGACGGCCGTGGCAAATTGCAGTTCGACGGAAGAAGTAGTAAGTACTCCGTACTCCGTGGTAGTTAGCGGTGGTGATGAAGGTGATGGTGGTAGTGGTATTATTTTAATTAGTGGTTTAAAAAAGTACACCGTATCTTAACTAGCTTACAGTGAATGACGGGCGCAGGGGAAACGAAACGAAGGCTTTGGGACTGACTCACTCTTTGACTGTTGTTCCTCCTCTTTACCACTAGTTAACTAAATAGCATCCGCATTCTACCAGACTTCCAAGCCGCCTGAAGCAAAGCAAGATAATGAAGTCGTTTTCGGGTTGGCACGGTCCACTTGCTGCCCACCTGAAGACCCAGACATGCCTTGGGTGTTTGACTATGCATAGAGATGCACGGAGAGATCTACAAGCTCTTCTTTCATCAAGATCATTTGTTGTCTTGATGTTCTGCCAGCATCATCATCATCATCATACAAGGGGGAAGAGAGTGGAAAGGTGAAATGACTGCAGTTACACCTGGGGAGGTCTTCTAGAGCGCAGGAAGATAAGCAACCCTTGCACCAATCATGGCGGCGGCTTAACAAGTCAAAGACATTTCTGGCTGGAGATTAGGTTGCGACTACGTCAAGATCCAGGCCGGTGGAGCTTCGGTCTCAAACCCAGAAATAAAAAGGTTGCTTTCAACTGACGGCGCTAGTCCTTCCTTGCCTGCATCGCTACTGTAACTACGTACTGCACCGTAATATCTTACCCGAGCTCTCCAGTCCGTAACTTCAAAACAGCCTTTGTCACAGGCCAGTGGAATTATCGGGTTCAAGTTCGATACTCCAACTCTCGCATTCTCTTCTCAATTCTTATGACTTGATGTGTTTGGCCGAGTCCATGTTCAGTCATCCGGAAAGAGGAAATCGGCCTATGTCGTTGCCATTAACCAAACGTGTATATCAAACCTGATCGGCTCTACGCAGCATCTTCTTAGCCTCTTCTTTCCACTCTAACATTTCGATTCAAGTCTTGTGCTCCAAGACTTAGGCCGAAGGCTCATCAAGAACCTAAGTACCGGGGGCAATCGCTTCTCGCATTTCCTTATTCGAAAGTTTGTGGGGTGATGCAGGGATGGAGTGCTTATTTCCGAGAACGTCTCAAGCAGTGGTCAGGGGACTGGAGATGCATGAATGGCGGTATTTATCTACCCTACGAGGGGGCAATTGACTCGGGAAGACTTACCTCTCGCGTTGCAATCGTATGTGACGACCAAAATCTACAAACACAGGACTGGAGGAGTAGACTCCACAGACCACATACGCTCAGTAGGTACTAAGTAGTAACACTTATAGTTGGCAAGGCGCATGGCGTTGACGAGAAGTCGATCAAGCTAGGTGAGAATCAAAGCATACTCATCGTAGCCCTTGAGGGTCACTTACTGGTGCCTACTGCTGTTAGTTCATCGCCGGGGACGCTACATAACACCCCATGTTCCATTTCTATTGGCACGGTAAACATGGCAATAGATTGAGCCTATCGAATTGTAACTAAGCCAAACAGCCTCCAAGTGCACAGGACACACGCGTCCTGCAACAGCGCTACTACTGAGAGCAGCAGCTCAGGCGCCACAACCAGGTGATGAGAACATTGACCAAGTGATGCCTTTTTTTTTTTTTTTTTTTTATTTTTTTTTTTTTTTTGCAGATTTGATTTAAGTGCAGCAGCGAAATTGCTCAAGAACTGACTATACAGCTTTACCCCACTGGTCGATCAGCGGTAAGTTGGTACAAACAGCATAACAAGCGCATACATCAATACAGCTAGTATATGTATTATTGGCAGGTCCAGGAAGGTGGGAGAGCAGCCCACGGTCGGAACGGAGCGGTGATCTGGCCTACCTGCGTTTGCTTGCTTCATGTCCGCCCGGCCGTTCGAGGTCAGCTCAGTTAGACCTTCCGACAACGGCCAAGCTGGGCGCCTTTCCCTATTCATCCCGGAGTTCCTCCTAGGGCTCCTCCTCCCTCCTCCCCAGGCTCCTCCCTCTCAGTTTCTCCTCTTTCGAGCCACGTTTCCCACTGCCTCCAGCCGGCCGCAGCGTGCTGGCCTTTCCCCCGGTCTCGGGGCCATCTACGGAGTACCTTAATGACCAAAGTGGATAACCAACTAAAAAACAGTTCTATAGCCATTTTTCCAGCTTATTCTTCCAGGTCATCCCTTCCCACTTGTCGACAAATACCTGCGTTTTTGGTCGACGTTCATCCATAGACTGGACATTTATTCATTTTTCTTTCCGACCCGGCCTTCCTTGGGTCAAATCATAAATATGGCCATCTATGTAGTATTATTGTCCACGTTCGAATACCCCAGAATATCCACCCACCATTCCCCATTCTTTTTGAGTGGCCGCATTCCCCGTGGGATCGAAGCTTTCCGTGTCTCCGGGATCGGTGTTCACTGTTCACTGTAACTTACTAACAGCTAACAACCATAAGGCAGCAGCAGGTTGGATGGTATCAGGCCAATAGGCGCTGCTAATCTCGCATAGACCAACCCCCGGGAATACGAGCGTTTCACCACGTCGAGTTGCTGCCAGTGACTTACGGAGGTACAGATTTACAGTTGAACTATGACTTTCCTTCACTTTTGACCAATCAGTTGCCCACTCATGAACTCGGAGTTCACATACCAAAGATAGGAGGATGCTTAGTTCCGAATCTCAAAACTGATAAGCATAGCCGACATCAATAAATGTAATGCAAATTGTCATTCATACAATTATCAATCTAGATGTTCGCATATCCCTTCACGCTGTATGGTTCATGTCCTTGCACGGGTACAATCCTGTGCTGCAACCATGCTTGGTACTTCAAACTTCTGTGTCAGGCCATATTTAGAGAGTTGCAGGTGTTAAAGAAGCTAGCCTGTGGCTACAACTCAGCTTTGTCAACTGAAGACACCTCTCTTGGATGAACTCTGACCAATATGGCGGTAATCATTTTAAAAACCCCCCATATCATAAATTCAGTTCGAACTTCTCTTCTTGGCCGAACTGAGTCAAGTCAGAACAGGCAATGGAATCCTGACCTGCAGTGTTCTTTGCTGTGGCGACATACACCACCTGGGAAAGTCGTTGCAGCGAAACCGGACGTCTCAGATCCAAAACGATTACCTTACACCACAGAGTGGTTGTGACGCTGTCTGCTGCCTGCTTCGGGCACGCGCAAGGTAATCTAAGTTGCTTGGGTCAATGAGACGGACATCATCACAATAATCACATGACTGAGCGGAGACGCCAATGTTTCCGTCTTCCGAGTTCTCCCGGAGAGATTTCCTGCTCAGGCTTGACCGGTTTGGGTTCACCGAATGCGATCCGTCTTGTCGTCGATGCACTGAGGAGTCGAAATACCTGTAACCGCTCGGAAGTTCTAGGGATTGGCGACGAGAACGGCCGCCGAAAACCGGTCACTGTTCATCCTCGTACTGAGTACATACTACGGAGTACTAACTCATCAGTTCATGCTCCGGGGAGTGTAGGCAGAAGTCCTCCCTCCCTCCCTGGCTGATGATTTGTCCTCCTCTGACTGGACGAAGCTATTAGTCTGTCATTGCAGTGCTGCACTGAGGCTACTGGCCTAGACAAAATGTGGACACTGGATGGCCTATGGTGGAGCAGACTGCTCCGCATGAATGGTCTGATTCTCGCAAACTGTTTGTGCACCACCTACGGAGTACAGGAAGTACACTCTACCTTTCTCCCGCTCAAAGCAAATAGAGGTCATGGGAATATCTATCACGACGGCCTTGGTCTTGCTCTTGACGCTCACCTACCGGGAAGATATTGCAGAAATAGTACCTCTTGCGCATACGCAGGGTAGCCCTCTCCACTACCTTAAACTGTCACTTGTATGTGGGCGGATCTTACGATGAGAAATGGAGATCGATAGTAGTAATAATCTTGTGAATGCCTTCATCAAGTCTTGTGTCAAGTCTTGTGTAGAATTAGCACATATACTTGGCTCCAGCAGCTTATCCCCATTGGCCGTGGAGGGACTACGAGTTCGTTCTGTGCTAACCAAGGAGTATCGGTGTCAAGAAACCAATAAGTTACTGCTCTATGATAATGCATAATCAAGATGCGTCATATCAAATTTGGAATCTAGCTGCGATGCTCTGCAATAGCATGTACTGTGTTGGAACGTCACTCCTGGCATCAGAACTCGCTCCCGGGACTTACTCCGAGTGCGGGCGAGCTTCCAACCGTTGGGGCCTTCCCCGCACGCGGAGAATCACTCCTCTTCCGCCCTTGGATTGTTTTTTCCTCGAGTTCCATTGCAACTGTCAACAGTCTTCCGCCTACCGTGGCACGAGATCAAAATCGCACAACAACCCATTTGCTCGTCTTCGCAGATGCTTCAAGCTGACAAAGATTGTTTAACTTGAAATAACTAATCCTTCCATCTAGCAATGTGCAACTAGCACAGCGGGATCACGCGTACCTTATCAAGCTTCTGAGACAAGAAACTCGAAATGCTCTCCCTTCCCCTCATAACACCCCGCGATGTATGTTGTCCATATATTCAAACAATAACACCAAATCTCTTCATGCATCTCCGAGTACTAAAAGAACATCGCAGTCACACGAACTCTGGTTCGGTTCGTCTCAGCCCTATCGCTCCTCCACGTCCGCGACATCATCCAACCACCCCCACCATCACCACCCCCTGGGAGACCCGCACGGTTCCAACCGCCGCAATGGCAGCAACCAATCCACTTCCAGCCGCGGTGCCTCCACCTCCTCAGGAGACATCCTCTCATCCCTTCTCCTAGAGGAACGAGCCCTCCGCGCCCGCAAAAACAATATCGCCTCGTTCGGCTATTCGTGGATCAAGCCGGCCGGATGCCCAAAGACGATGCTAGGAATGAAAGAGGAGGAAGCTGAACGGGAGGAGGCTCTGGCGGCTGCGGCTGCGGAGATGGCGGCTGCGGCTGCGGCTGCCGAGGCGGGCATGGATGACTTTGGGGGCCAGACGCAGGATACAATGGACGGGGAGGGTATGCAGGATGATACGGGAATGGAGAGGGACTTGGATGACGATATCCCTGAAGCTGATGCGGACGGTCTGATTGAGGAAGGAGAGGAAGAGTTGGAGGAGGAAAGTGTTGTGGATGAGGATGAGGATGTTTTTATGGAACGGGATCTGGATGACGACATTCCCGAGGCCTTTTCCGGATATGATGATGAGGAGGAGGAAGAAGACTTGGACGAAGAGAATGAGGAGTTTGATGACCAACCAGACTTGGACGCTGATATACCTAGTGCGGCGGAGGAGGATTATGGTGATGAGGAGGATATGAGTCAAAACGGTGCTATGGGCCGCGATCTGGACGATGATATTCCCGAGGCCGAAGACAATCACTACGCACAAGGAGCGGAGGAGGAATGGCAACATACGGACACTGATGCCGAATTTGATGATGAAGAGGACGTCAGTTTCGCCCAGGACCCATTCACTCAGAACCTGAGAGCAAGTACCAGTAACCGTGGTGGCTTGCCTCCAGTGCCTATGCGACGGGAACGCGAGACAGAGGCTCAGCGACGGTTTCTGCAGCGCTGGAGTGGTGGTGGAGATGCGTTCGATACTAGCAGCATGCTAGTAGATGAAGAAGATCTACGAGCCTCGATAGCTAGCCAGGCCAGCCGAAGGAGTGTCTTCAGCCGTTTTCCTCGTCGTCGTATGGGTGGCCCTAGAGATAGCCTCGAGTGAGGATTATCCCGGCATATCGACCGCTTAGTGCCTTGGTGGTTTACCACGTTTCGCGGTGTGTGGAAACTTATTGGGTGTGGCCATGGAAATGGCTTGGATTGGGAATTTCGTCGAGCCGAGCATGCATAGAACTGAATTGTCAGACACACGAACGAATCTGCTGTTTGAAAACAGTCTATATGGTTCACATGAGTCGTCACAGAGATACCCATACATACCATACTAATAATGATCTTCAAGTGGGAAACCCATACTCAGCGAGTCTTTACAACTCAGGCCCGTTCGTACGAGTCAACCTACTTCACGAAATTCAAGATGTGACTTGTCAATAGGAAGTGAGTAGCCGAGGCCGACCAATTTGACCATTGAACGTCATGCTTGTATTGCTACATGTGCTGGTCAGAGTGTAGACGATATTCAACTAGGCATGTCCTCGAGACCATATGCATACTCATATCTATATTTCAGTGTACATTTAGGACCAAAAGCACTAAGATCTCTGTCAATTGATTAGAGTGGGTAGCCCTAAACCGCCCAAGAGACCAAACTCCGACGATGCTCAGTCATAGCATTGAAGATGGCTTAGCATGAGAAAGAGACGACAAGTATTAAGTACATTTTCCACAAGAACAAAATGCCGAGGTAATTCGAGTGTTTATGTGAAGTGCAACGCCTGAAGGCCCGTTTACTGTGGAGAAAAAAACACCACGATGCCTGAATCATGTTGGTCGAGAAGAAAGAAACATTAGTATGAAGAGGAAGGTGTAACGAAGCACAAGAAAACAGATAGGATGACATGCGTGCTGAGCAAGAAACGGATCCCGTTTTGTATGTGCATATACCATACCGCATGTGTGCACTGATACTTGCGACAGAATTGAGCTGAGCGATTTTGAGAAGGGTGCCTGCGCCCATCGACTAGGTTATCCACACGTATGCGAATAGCAAGAAGACGGCCAGGAAGAACGCCAGCCAGACTCGCCAACCCACACCGGTGCGTTCTGCCATCCGCAGCATACGGGTCATATTACCGCGAAGACGCACTCTGGTGGTCTCGAAAGTGTTATTGAGATCTGAGATTGCCGACGTATCTCGAATCTCGTCACCAATAGCTACGGTTAGCTGTAAGCGAACAATTAGTATCGTCGGCCTGGAAAGAATCATGTAATCGCTTACATCTTTCAGCATCTTGACTTTCGCGCTGATTCCCTCCACTTCCGCATCGTTTTGTGACTCGAGGTGGTCAAGAACAGCATCCGAATAATGGCCTCTATGCGGCGCAGATTGTAAGCAGATTGCGCAATCGCCCGCTTTTCGACACACCGTCCGCTGCTCGGGTTCCGTTACTCACTTTTTATTCGGGGTTGCTGTTCTGTACCCTCCTGTAGGCCCGTTATTCCTCAAGCCCTCGCCAGTCGGTGAAGTATAGCCTCCGTACCCGTATCCGCCTATGCGGCCAGGGGATCGACTGGCCGGCCGCGAATCGCCGCCATAGGAGTCGAACAGGGATGATGAAGCACGAGGATCGCGCTGATGGAGATTTGAACGTGTAAATCTAGTGGTTGTGATCAGAAGATCCTATTCCCTCCATTGCTGACGTGAATATTGGGTAACGGCATACATACCGTGAGGCCATAACGTGTCGTTTCGTCGTCGTGGGTGTGTGAGATTCAACGAGAAGTATTATATCAGCAGCTTGTGCAACCTAGCTAGCGAACATATCGAAAACCCCTACAAGATGCTCTCAACCAGTGACAGCCTGTCGATATGACCTGGGCTGACTGCCAGGCCCTTTTGTAACGAAGGATTGCAATTTGGTTGCGGCAGTTGACTCGGCGAACAGGCTGGCTGGATGTTAACCGGGCCTCTCAGCTCGGGCGGATACGTCGCCGGCACGTGAGCTTACAGGGGTCTACGGCTAGTAGGTACTAGGTACTCAATGCCCAGTATCATCCAATAACAGAAGCTTTGTTTATATATATATAAATACATACGTATATATAATGATAATTATAGAACTATACTGTACATACCTGCTACTAGTAGGTAGATAGTAAGTATATTCCTAATTTTTCATTTCAGCGACCCCACTATGCTCTTGTAAATTGATTGGATTGTAGTTTTCGTTTATACAATCGCTCGCGAGGCGATATGTGTAAACCCAGGATGGCCCCGATTATGGATGCATGCACATATAGATAGCAAAGATCCGTGCGCGGACAAACACAGGAACATGCACAGCATATTTTTTATCCCAAGTTAGAAGAAAGCCAGCATCGATTAAATCGCAAAAGCAAACCGACGTTAAGAAACCCGATGAAGTCCCCGGAAAATCCTGCCTGCGCCTATCAACCAATTGCCCGTTCGCACTCGCCGCCCCTATGGTAATGGTGGTATGTTATGATGATTTTGTCCGTGTTATTAGAAAATCATGCTCTTCAGCCGCGCATGACAGTATCATCGTCCTCTTCCGCGCCGACATAGTCTTCATCATCATCCTCGTCGTCGTCCATCGCGTTTTCTGCTTTTAGTTTCTCGGCCGCCGCCTGATAATCGACAGTCTTGCCGCGGGTACGACGGCCACCGGAAATTATGTTGTCCGCAGAGATGGGCTCGAGGTTGTCTCCATCATCATCATCATCTGCCAGAAAAGTTACAGGGTTAGTCTGGTGCTAAACGTGATGACATGACTCGTCTAGTATCATACCATCTTCGAGCTGTATTATCGCAAAATTGTTGATTAGTTTCACTGCCCAATGATATTTTCAAAAATGAAGTTGGCCTCACCATCTCCTCATTTTCACTCTCATCACTATCCTCTTCCTCCACGTTCTCTTCGTGAGTAGGCTGGGTAGCCCGGCCCTTGCCCTTGTCCAAAGCAGACGCATCGGGGGCGTTAGCGGCGCGGTCGTAGCCGGGAGTTGTGGCCTGGTTGCTTTCACCCATGATGAAGATGTTCAATTCGAGAAGAAGGTAGAGATATAAATGGAGTTAGATGAAATCGTAGAGGGAATAGAGAGAGAAGGATGCAGACAGGGATTTAAGGTAGAAGTTGGTAAGTTCCAGTCGCAAGGGAGATCCAGCTTGGGAAATGATGGTTGCCCAGGGCGGCGGCACAGCTGCGGCTCCCGTGACTGAGGCACCCACCACTTTTTGCATAACAAACATGTTACCCATGTAAGTCCCTCACAGGACCGCACATTACCTGAAGGGGCATGGTTTCTTCATTGGCTCTCGAGTGTTTTCGAAGAAGCAACAGTCTACTACCTACCTTCACTTGGTGCTGAATAGCAAGATTTCTGCCGTCTCGCCAGGAAGTAGTCTTCCAGATATTCTCTGTCTCCCACGAGTCGCGATGAATGCCCCCCGTCAGCCAGAATACAATACTGTCACTAGTCTAGGCGGAACTGTCTCTTGCAGAGAGTGTCATAGGCTAATCAGTTGTATTTAGGTTTCTCTAGTCCTCGTAGCGAAAGGATTAACCTGCGCCTGTGCAATAGGTAGGGTTGAGATCGCGGTCGACTCTGCAACTCCAGGGATCCATCGGCCAAAATGAGTGAGAACGGCCGGCCTCAGGCTTGACCCGATGGCAATGGAAAACGATGTGAAATTATAGGCGCTTAGACTTTCAGCAACTCAAGCGTTTCAAACGTATGCTTCCTTGGAGCTTACCTGTTTCCTCACAGATACTTGACTAGAAGTATACCATATCTTAGCGAACAAAGACAACGTCGACGACATGCCTGACAATATCAAGAAAGAATACCTGGCAGTTTCACCCCGAGTATACTGATTTACTTATTAATGTTCTTATGTTTAACTATTGTAGCAAAAACTTAGACTATATTGCCTTTGTACAATCAATTAGACCATTAGCTTCGAGGGCGGGCATACCATACTAGGTGCTTTGCTTTGTTCTCGATTGCTCGAGCTTGATGGATGTTCTGTGACCCGGTACAAGTCTTGACTGAGAAGTGTGAATTGGCGTTTCTAGAGGATGGAGATGCTTTCAAAGACTCATCAATTTATCCTACTCCGTACTGTTCTTCCTTCATCTAGTAGCTTGATTAAACCGATCAGAGCTAAGCTACAAGATCCGGTTTCGTTGTATGACACCCTGGCTATGGACACTAATTCAGTGTGGCAAACCATATTTATGTTTAAGATATAGGTGGTGACCTGTACAGAGTAGTACTCACACTACTACTAAAACTCAACTTGGACAACATATAAAAAGATAGTCTCTATCCTTATACTTGCTTTAGTACTACTTCTCGTAGTTGTAATTGTCGTCAGGCCTATACGGTCTATATCAAGAATGCATTAAGAAGATGATTCAGAAGAAAGAACCACAAGAGAGTCTTAGCGGCAGAGCCACATGGAAAAGAAGGATCTTAGTGCAGATATTCATGAAATCACAATCAGTACATAGAATTTATTAAACACTCGTGGCATGTTTGGGATGGTAACCTGTCTACATCATATATCCATCTAGGTGCGAAACCTTTTTCAATTACATCTATTCACCAAATACTCCGTACTACCCAGCTGGACCTTTGGCATAGCATCATAAGTCCTGCGATATAGCACAAGTAACCGCGTCCAAGTTTATATAGAATTGTACTAAAGTATAGCATTCTAAGCAGTAGGTCCACGAGTTGAATCCCTTCCCCCTAGCCTGCCAAGCGGTACTAACCTACTGTGCATGCTACGCAGCAGACCATCAAGAGTCTAGACAATGAAGAGAACAGTGTCGGCCGTCATTATGATAGCTTTAATTCGGTCCAGTTCCATGGAATGGATTTTCTCATCGCGGAGAGCGGACTATTACTATCAGCTTTTAATATTGCTCCCGCTCTGATCCGGAGTCTGAGATACTACGGAGTACTGTGTATGTATTGTACGTACAACCCTAGCAGGGGTTTGGGGAAACCGATCAGAGGACGAAAAAGTGTAAGTAGGGTCACTGTAGGCATAGTAGTAGGTGTTGGTCCATATCAGTAAACTATACTGTGTTCACTGAAGAGTACTAAGTATTACGGAGTAAATTAAGCGTTCATTTTCCCCTGAGCTTTTGAGATTATGACTCAGAAAAGAGCTGAAGGCCAATTCAACGGAGAAAGAAAAACAAAGAATAAAAAAGTCTTTGGGTAGAATAGAGTATTACGTCACGGGTACCCCGCCAACCGCCGCCCGAAAAGCCTGGCAGAAAAAAAAAAAAGCTATCCCGCCGCCACCCAAAAAATGGAAACCTCTTCTGCTTTCGTTACAGTTCTGTAGGTCAGGGTCAAGTAATTACTTCTAGTACTACTAGTCACTGGTAAGTAAGGTAGTCATAGTAGTACAGTAACTAATGGTAGCATGTGGTAGCTTGTAGTCTATTCTGGCAGCAACGAAAATCATCCCACACATTTCGGGGTCTTAGAATCGAATAGCCCAGAACTGCAGGCGGTCTTCTCGAAGCTAACAACGGAATGGGTGGAAGAGTTGGAAGTCCATCGAACCCCATGGATCCCTATCGAACACCCGCCTGCTAGAAACTTCGCTGGAGTTGCCATTTGACCGCCCACCACTATATCAACGTTGACCCTCGCTCATATTTCTGATCCTGGCATTCATCCATTTCCTACACTACTCAACTACTACTACTACTTCACTACTATCAACTCTCCTCCCTTTCCTCTAAACCGCTTCACAAGTCTCCTATACCCATCCTAGAGACTTCTATACATCGCGCATACCCCTCCTAACGAATTCTCCCCCTTTCACACACACACACACACTTCATCACACATCATGGCCCCCGCTGTCGGTATCGATTTGGGAACCACCTACTCCTGCGTGGGTGTCTTCCGTGATGACCGTATCGAAATCATTGCCAACGACCAGGGTAATCGCACCACTCCTTCGTTCGTGGCTTTCACCGATACCGAGCGTCTGATCGGTGATGCCGCCAAGAACCAGGTTGCCATGAACCCTCACAACACCGTCTTCGATGCTAAGCGTCTGATCGGTCGTCGTTTTGCGGATGCCGAGGTTCAGTCCGATATGAAGCACTGGCCTTTCAAGGTCGTCGATGACAAGGCTGGCAAGCCCATCGTTGAGGTTGAGTTCAAGGGCGAGACCAAGCAGTTCACCCCGGAGGAGATTTCTTCCATGATCCTTACCAAGATGCGTGAGACTGCTGAGTCTTACCTTGGTGGTACCGTCAACAACGCTGTCATCACTGTTCCCGCTTACTTCAACGACTCTCAGCGTCAGGCCACCAAGGATGCTGGTCTCATTGCTGGCTTGAACGTTCTCCGTATCATCAACGAGCCCACCGCTGCTGCCATCGCTTACGGTTTGGACAAGAAGACTGAGGGTGAGCGTAACGTTCTCATCTTCGACTTGGGTGGTGGTACTTTCGATGTCTCCCTCTTGACCATCGAGGAGGGTATCTTTGAGGTCAAGGCTACCGCTGGTGACACTCACCTCGGTGGTGAGGACTTCGACAACCGCCTTGTGAACCACTTCGTCAATGAATTCAAGAGAAAGCACAAGAAGGTAAGAAGCTTACTGGGAATATCATTTCCACCCATTTGATATTTGAATTATCATGCTAACATAAATCTTGCAGGACTTGACCACCAACGCTCGTGCTCTCCGCCGTCTCCGCACCGCCTGCGAGCGTGCCAAGCGTACTCTCTCTTCCGCCGCCCAGACTTCCATTGAGATCGACTCTCTCTTTGAGGGTATCGACTTCTACACCTCCATCACCCGCGCTCGTTTTGAGGAGCTCTGCCAGGATCTCTTCCGCTCCACCATGGAGCCCGTTGAGCGTGTCCTTCGTGATGCCAAGATCGACAAGGCCTCCGTTCACGAGATTGTCTTGGTTGGAGGCTCCACTCGTATCCCCAAGATCCAGCGCCTCGTTTCCGACTTCTTCAACAAGGAGGCCAACAAGTCCATCAACCCCGATGAGGCCGTTGCCTATGGTGCCGCTGTCCAGGCTGCTATCCTGTCTGGTGACACTTCTTCCAAGTCCACCAACGAGATTCTCCTGCTCGACGTTGCCCCTCTCTCTCTCGGTATCGAGACTGCTGGTGGTGTCATGACTGCTCTGATCAAGCGTAACACCACTATCCCCACCAAGAAGTCCGAGACTTTCTCCACCTACTCCGACAACCAGCCCGGCGTCCTGATCCAGGTCTACGAGGGTGAGCGTGCTCGTACCAAGGACAACAACCTGCTTGGCAAGTTCGAGCTCACTGGCATCCCCCCCGCTCCCCGCGGTGTTCCCCAGATTGAGGTTACCTTCGATCTTGACGCCAACGGTATCATGAACGTCTCCGCTATCGAGAAGGGTACCGGTAAGACCAACAAGATCACCATCACCAACGACAAGGGTCGTCTCTCCAAGGAAGAGATTGAGCGCATGCTTGCGGATGCCGAGAAGTTCAAGGCTGAGGATGAGGCTGAGGCTTCCCGTATCCAGGCCAAGAACGGTCTTGAGTCCTACGCCTACTCCCTCAAGAACACCCTCAGCGAGGGCAAGCTCACCATCAACGATGCCGATAAGGAAAAGGTCACCGCCAAGATTGACGAGACCATCAGCTGGCTCGACTCCAACCAGACTGCCACCAAGGAGGAGTATGAGTCTCAGCAGAAGGAGCTTGAGGGCGTTGCCAATCCCATCATCTCCGCTGCCTACGGTGCCGCTGGTGGTGCCCCTGGCGGTGCCGCCCCCGGTGCCACTCGCACTGCCGACGATGTTGAGGAGGGCCCTGAGGAGCTTGATTAAATGTCTCAATCTGCAGTTCTGCTTTAATTCTTACTACCCCTGGCCGTTTTCTTTGCATTTTCTAATCTTCATGTCTTTTTTTTTTTTACGAAATTATGGGATCCTTTTCTTGTGCATGATTGCATAGATTCTAGGTTTAGTCTTCGCTGCATGATGATCTGTTCTGCAGAAATAAGGAGGGAAAAGTTTCCTTTCGACGAATACAATAACTGTTTTAATACTGCTTGGTCTTCGGACTCTTGTCTCAGCATGTAGATTCTAATTCTTCGATCTCGATAGGTAGAATCCTCCTTACCAGGATTTCGCAATTCATGTTGTGAGGAACTTGTATTACACATTACCTCAAGTGCTCGTTCTATCGTTGATCTCTTCCCAGGTTCGGGTCTATGACTTTTCGTTATAGGTTGATGCTGGTGATATATATAGTCATATATAGTCCTTGATCATGTACAGTAACCTAGGGATAATTCTCGTGTGAACCCTGAGACGACCCTTGTTGATTGACAAATGTTTTGAGATACCTATGCCGGTTTATCTTAGCCTATGCTCAAATCTAATGACCACTTATTCTGAACAGTAGACTCTATACCGTGTCACCATTCAAACAGGCAAGCTTCGTCGCCCCCTTGTACTCGTTGTTACAATAAGTAGAGAATTGTTACCTGAAGGTTATATGCTAGCAGTGATAGAACAAATATATACCGAAGCAGTTGATGGTCATCCCCTACAACAAACCCCACCATAAGGACAAACACACGGAGTCTACTACTGCCTAGCTTGTGTAGGCAGGCTTTGTATGCTACTTCTTCTTGCTATTGGTTTCTCCCGTGATGGATTTCTGACAGAGAAGAGTGAAGATGCTAGAGACCATTCCTGTTCCTTAAATCCAAACTTACACCAAAGTAAGTGGTCACGAATCAATAGATTCTGGTTTTAGGCATGTGAGCAATTCACCACTCTTCTGCCCAGATCCATTTGTCGTCTGCCGAGTCCGGTTTGCAGTATAGTACTGTACCCATTCATTCTGAGATCCCCTTAGTTGCACAAGTATAGATGTCGTCCTCTTAGCACCGCACCATATTATACAACCACATCTCAGTATAGGCTCCGCACGTGAATTGACCAATTCCATTTAAAGCCAGCAAGTTCTGCATAAAGCACACACCATGTGTTTACAGACCATCAAGCAAAGGCCTCGATATGACGATCATTGAGCGATATTCAAACTCCGCCCTTGCTTCGTCGGCCGTGCCAACTCAGCTCAAATCTAATTGATCCCTTCGTACCCAGGACCATCCAGCCGACCAGATTATGATTATGGCAAGGTTGCGGGGAACAGAGCAGGCGGACACACAATGCCCGACAGATGTCAGAGAGAATTCCTGCTCCTGCGATCAATCACAGCGCTGCGAACTCGCCCGCCCACCAGCGTTGTACACGACTCGTCCCCAGCTGCAGCACACTGCCGATACTGATGTCCTCAGCTCGCTCGGGAAATTTCTCGCGCTGTTCGCGCTGGATGCGCAGAAGGGCGGCGGAGGTGCCTATGGCGAAGGCGAAGAGTGGGTCGGCGGCTCTATATTCAATTTCGAGACCAGATTTTAGCTAAGTCATCATGGGTCGCGTCGCGGTTGGTGTTGTGGTCTTGCAATTTGACTCATTGTCAGAGCTGGAGGGGAAGGGAGTATGTCTGGGGTGGATTTGAGGCAGGCATAAATGGATTAGAGAGGATGAATCAGACCGGGGAAGACATACTTAGAAATTAGGTAGATGGGCATCTTGAAATGGTTTACAATGGCGACCAAGTGATTGGAAGGCGAGTTGTGAGGGTTGCTACCACAATAGTGGGCATAAGAGGTGGTTGTATCTCGGCCGATCTCGTTGGCCGATCGTGTTACTAGCGTGGTGTGCCACGAAAGCGGCTTAGTAAAAATACTCTCTGGTTGAAAGACTTCGGGCAAGAATTGGTCAAGTTGTGCTTCCAACTATCCACAATTCATTGAATCTCCAATCATGTCCCCCTATTCTACTCTATTCAGAAAGGTTTAGCCTTGATACAATGGGCAAGGTTGACAGGAACTGGGCTTGGGGTTGTTGGAAGCCGGCTTTTCAGTTCGACTTCGAGATCACACTCTACCCCTGAGACCTCAAAGGCCACTAGCTAAAAAGATTACATTGCTTGAAGTAGAGAACCAATGGATACAAGCCACTGAGCACAGGGACTTTCAACTGAAAAAGTGTACGGGCAAGCCTGAGCGTTCGAGGATGAACAGCATGAATGAGTACTACTAATGAGAGCTTGGAAGCAATGATTCGACACGATCATGGATAGATCCATGGATTGCTGATAACATTTAGAGAACAAAACTAGAACTTAATCATATGTTAACGCATACTAGTCTTGCAAGTATCAGTTTCTTATATCGATAAGTATGGTGGCCAGAAAAAGTGCTGGTCTGCTGCCTATGTCTAAGCCTGCTATGGATAGTGATCATCATATCTTATTTATACATAACCATGCGAACCTCACTGTCATAACATATACGAGTCAAGATAATGTTTCAGAAGAAGGATTGGAGCAGCTCGTAGTGTACAATAAAGTGAGAATGAAAAACCACCGGTATAATCCTTAGACCCATTGTCTGGGATGTCTCAAGACGTCCATGATCTCCTTCTCATGCTCTTTTCCTTTAGTTAGCAGCGCTTCCTCTGAGTCAAGTTCCTCGGTGCGGGTCCCAGACACTGGATCCATGTAGGCCCAACTTGCCGTACGAGGAAGACTCATCAAAATACTTTCGATTCGAGCATTTGGGGTACGGAGACCAAAACTGGTACCACGATCGTACACCAAGTTGAACTCCACATAGCGACCTCGACGAAGCTGCTGCCACTCTTTCTGTTCGGGTGTAAAAGGCATGTCCTTTCTGCGCTCAATGATGGGAACATAGGACGGAAGAAAAGAAGCGAGCCCATCCGACACGAACGAGAAGAGCGTCTCCTGCGGATTCTGTGATGAGGTGGATGATGACTCTAAGAAGCTAGCGTCAAGATCATCGAAGAAGATACCACCGACGCCTCTGCACTCACGGCGGTGAGGTAGGTAGAAGTACTTGTCGCACCAGGCTTTGAACTTGGGGTAATATGTAGCATCGTGTCGGTCACAAGCATCCTTGATTGTCTGGTGGAAGTGTTTGGCATCCTCAGGGAAGAGATAGGTCGGGGTCAGGTCAGTGCCACCTCCAAACCACCAGTTCTTGTCACCATTGATTGGATCCTTGGGGTCTGACGTCTCGAAGTAACGGTAGTTCAGATGGACTGTCGGCGCCATAGGATTGTGTGGGTGCAGAACCAGAGAAAGTCCAGCAGCGAAGAAACTCAGTGAATCAACATCAGCCCCGACAAAGGACTTGTGATCAGCTCGCATCTTTTCGATAGCGGGGCGAGGCAACTCTCCGTAGACAATTGATACATTGACCCCAGCTTTCTCGAAAACATTACCATCCTGAAGAACGCAGGAAATCCCACCGCCTCCGTTAGGGCGCGTCCATTCGTCGCTTTTGAACTGCTTTCCATCTATTCTGCTTAGTTCTTGCACAATCTTCTGCTGGTGTTCTTTGATCAACTTCTCCATGCGCAGGCGCATAGGTGACGTCTCGCTGATTGCTGCTTGTTTCTTCAATGCCTCATCGAGTTCTACAATCGACGGCGAGTCAAGCTCAGTCACTTCACCTGTCATCTTAATGGATCGAAGGTCAGATACAGGCCAATGGTGCGGAGCTGAGGTTATTTATGGTTACCATTGAATAAATGAGGGCAGCAATGAACGGAACACCGATTGCTAGCCGTAGGTATGGCTTCCACACAGTGAAGGGCTTGGGGTCGCGTGGCTTTTGCTCCGATAAGTATCTGCGAAACGATCCTGAGACGCCTCGGGGTTTGCATGGAGTTCGAGAAGTGGTTTGACGAAGGGCGCTCCGCAGAGGCATATATGGCCGGGCCATGACCATTGTTGGCGGGCAATCGTGGAATTGGCTGATCTTTCAAGAATCGCGTGGTGCCAGATTCGCGCTCGCTGTCCTCCGAGGCTTCGTCGTATGGTCTGGAGCAGAAAGTACTTAGTAGATGGTGCGCACTCCACGGGAGAATAATAATTGGCTAGCTCATTTGCTCCGAAAGAGTATGGGACCACCCGCGCAGGGCGGCTTGGTAGAGTGCTGTTTGTGCTGTTTGACAGACAGGCTCTGTCTCGATTTGTCACGTGCTTCTTCTCGGTACGTAGTTACAGTACTGATCGATCGTGTCAGTATCTGGAGGTGAATAAAATAACTACTTTGAGCTTTCAGTGCTTCTCTCATCTTTAAACTAATTGAGGCTTCAGTTTTTCACTTAAGAAACAATATCCGGGCAATCATGCTGGTAGACATGCGTGTAGATGATATGTACGGATAGATGACATGTGGTTACCTAGCACCCGCTATTCCTGATAATTTACTGGTTCAGGTGGAGGCAATGTACCCAAATTACTGTAAATAGGGACCCCAAACATCATCCTCAGTCTAGAATCTAAGTGATCTGGCTTGTATATGGTTTTAGGGTCATTACAATGATAGCACCCAAGCGACATGATCATCCGACATGGGTCAGTTGGACGAATAACTGCCTTCACGTGAAGGAACAATGACAAAACAGGACGACATAGTTACTGGTTGAAATGAGTGAACATCCTCACCTGACCTTGCTTTGAGTCAACCCCAACGTGTGCGGAGGCGCGGGCTCACCGCCTCCGTTCCCCGTGATCCGTACTTGCCTGGCGGCCTTATCAGCCCGTACTTCTCTCTTCCATGACGCGGGGCTGGCTGCCTTTTGTCATCAGCCTTTTGTCATCACCGTTCATCCTCCTTCCACCCTTGTCTCATCTGTCTATCCATCCGTACATCGATTCAACCATTTATCAACCTTTTCCACTCCTTTCCATCGCTCTTATAGTATCTTGGACATCGTCCCTGCTTAGGATCACCTTATCGCAACTCCCGGTGTCTTCCCGATCTCTATAGGTCTCACTCTCCCCACTAATCGCTCCGATCCCTCATCAACATGCGTTCCAAGTTCAAGGACGAGCACCCTTTTGAGAAGCGCAAAGCTGAGGCAGAGCGTATCCGTCAGAAGTACGCGGATCGGATTCCGGTATGCCCATTCAAGTTCAGCTTTCTTCGTCCACAGGCAATCATTGTGTCTCCGTGGCTCACCGCTTCTTCGCGATACTAACCGCGCCCTCTCCGCACAGGTGATTTGCGAAAAGGTCGAGAAGTCAGATATCGCTACTATTGACAAGAAGAAATATCTGGTTCCGGCAGATCTCACCGTTGGGCAGTTCGTTTACGTGATCCGCAAGCGTATCAAGCTATCTCCCGAGAAGGCCATTTTTATCTTCGTTGACGAGGTCCTTCCACCCACGGCAGCGCTCATGAGCAGTATCTACGAAGAACACAAGGATGAGGATGGCTTTCTATACATAACGTAAGCTCTAGATCGACACCCTGTGGATTATGTTCGCTGATCTGATATTCGTCACAAGGTACTCTGGCGAGAACACGTTCGGTGACTACTAGCCGCTGGTCGACCTGTCCGTATCCGTCTTGCTTGATCTCCAAAGATTCAAGTCGCGCCAACGTTATATTCCTTCGTTCTGGCACTTCTGGGCCGATCTCTTAGTCAGGAGATGCATCAGTCGGAGGCTGTAGCAAGATAGGCAAACTCGACTTTGCTAGTCACTGGTGTTCTTGATCTATTGTCCGTCGGCGTTTTCTCGGTGCTATTTGTGTTTTTTGCTTTTCTATTGTTGTCTTGGCGAGCCGTCTTCTTCACTTGAAATCGTATAATTGGGGCCAGACCCCAGAATAAGAGGGTGCTGAATGAATGGAGACTTTGAGTTGCACAGTCTGAGGTTGCCTTGGGAAGAGGTGGACCATTTCCGTATCTTCATCGGCAGCAACGTATGTATGTATATACTAGGTAAGGTAGGTATGTATGGCTTCCATAGCCAGCAGCTGGAGCTGCAGGGACACTTCAGCTTTGGTAAGTAAGAGTTGGGTACGGGTACCTTATGGCTGTTTTAGACTGCACAATCATCAGCCCAAAAAGAACAAGGAAGGCACTGCAATGGAGTGAATGGACTCATGGCGCTGATCTAAGCAGGCTCTAGAGAGCGGCTCCGATTCACGGCCGGTGGTGCCAGGCCCAAAGTAGACTAGGAGGGTTTATCCGTGCGCTGCGGCCGCTGGACTGGTTCCGAGTCGGCGCAGAAAGTCGTCGGGAAAGTCGCTGGCGGCCCTGACCCTCTCTCCGTGCTTTCTTTCTCTTCCCTTCTCCTCTCTTTGCTGGTGTGCGTCTGCCTTTTTATTTTTCTCCCCCTTCCTTTCTTTTCCTGCTGCATTGTCTGGCTTTGGTCGTGCTTTGCCCCTTTGATTCTGGTGGTGAGTCGTTTTCTCGTGGTCTCTCCTACTGCTCTCATCTTCTACAATACTTTTAAGACTCATACTCCCAAACAGGAAAAGAAAAAATTTACTGAGATTTTTCGCCTCTTCGATCACCCAAAGTCAATATGTCCCCCGCCATTGTTCAAGCCGGTGCTGGCTCTGCCACCAAAGATGTCAAGAGAGAATCTGCGACTGCTCGACTTCTAGGCTCTGGTAAGTGTTTGTGCACAGCTTCAGGAATCGTCAACGCCGGTGGTCAGTGACTAAATCGGGTTTGTCTTTAGGAACGGCCGGTATTACGGAACTCATGGTCTTCCACCCTGTACGGATGCACCAATTTTTTTGCCTTGAACGGCATCGATAACGCGCATTCGTTGAGATAATGTGCTAACTTACCTGGCAGGTCGACACCATTGCCAAGCGTTTGATGAGCAACCAGTCTCGCGTAAGATAATATGAACCTTTCGCTCAGACTCATGCGTTTTCAAGGTCTTTCTGACAAATGTTTGCACCAGATTTCCTCCACTGAAGCCATGAACAAGGTTATCTTCAAGGAGTTTGCCGACGCTCCCGCTGGTCGCAAGTTTACCTCTCTCTTCCCCGGTCTTGGCTACGCCGCCGGTTACAAGGTCCTTCAGCGTATCTACAAGTACGGTGGTCAGCCCTTTGCTCGTGATTATCTGGCCAAGCACCACGGCTCCGACTTCGACAATGCCTTCGGAAAGGGAACTGGCAAGGCCATCATGCACGCGACAGCTGGAAGGTGCGTACATCGGATGTTCATGACTTGGACCCTTCCGCTGACACTGATCCCAGTTTGATCGGTATCGGAGAGATTGTTCTCCTACCCCTCGATGTTCTTAAGATCAAGCGTCAGACTAACCCGGAGGCTTTCCGTGGTCGTGGCCTCTTCAAGATCATTCAAGATGAGGGTATGGGTCTGTACCGCGGCGCTGGCTGGACTGCAGCCCGTAACGCTCCTGGATCTTTCGCTGTATGCATAATATCCCCTCCAGTATCACGCAAAATGTTGCTAATCAGTTGTGAACAGCTTTTTGGTGGTTCCGCTTTCGCCAAGGAGTACATCTATCAACTGAAGGATTACAACTCCGCCACTTGGGGTCAAAATTTCGTGGCTTCCATCTGCGGTGCTAGTGCTTCGCTGGTTGTGTCTGCTCCTCTGGACGTCATTAAGACCCGCATCCAGAACCGCAACTTCGAAAACCCCGAGTCTGGTTTCCGGATCGTGTCCAACATGATGAAGAACGAGGGTTTCACTAGTTTCTTCAAGGGCTTGACCCCCAAGCTTTTGATGACTGGACCCAAGCTTGTGTTCAGCTTCTGGCTGGCTCAGACGCTGATCCCTGCGTTTGGTCAGGTTGTGTAAAAAAGTAATTAAATGTTGATTATAATAGCGGGTGCTTTGCTTTTTGGGACACGATTCACTTCTATGTTCGCTTTCGGGGCTTTTCTGGTGCCAAAATCGAGCAGTCTGTTGAGCCTTGCGTATTCATAGACAAGACTTTCTTCTTTTGTTTTCACGAGCTTGGAATGACAGTATCGCGACTGGGTCTGAAGACATACATCTCCACTTAATATGACACTACACCTGTTGCTTTAATTCCTTGTAGCCAAGTTCGCTTTCTTCATGAAGCAAACCGAAAGGAGCCCCACCATTCCGTTCCCCCAGTGCCGTCTAAACAGAGTGTCTGAATTCAATGACTGACATAAGTCTCTCATTTCAAGCACTCTCACAGAATGGGTGCAACAAATCAGGATAACTATGCGAAAGCTGCTCAGCAAGTCGCTTTGCACATAAAAAGCAAATGGCATGAGTTTTGAAAATTGATTCCTGTTCCAATAAATCCGTACCTGTCAGAAGCGTCGCAAGAATAAGTCTTCTTCAGGCTAAAGTGATAGCAGGAGGGTTAGTCCTTATGGTATGATAGTCGGATGTCGGCGATTCCTCCTGGATACGATTCCAATAGACCTCTTTCTTGGGGCCAACCTTCTCATGAGAGTCACGGATTCGGGTTCACGAGATATTGCTGAGAAGGCTGTATACCTGATAACATGCCCCTTTCGAACGTCTTTTGGGAGGGACTTTTCGTAAAATGACACGTGTTTCGACGAGTTGCAGTCGCAGTGGACAACAGCAATTGACAAAGACTGGAATGCGGCGCGCAGCTCTGCATCTCGACGTGTGAGCAGCAGAATTGACATGAAGGCGGCCATCTCTACTTTTCTGCCCAGCTGATGCCCAGTCGCCAGCTCTGTGAAGGGCGAGTGCCACAGGATGGTAGTATGTTGAGGTTCCTCTATCATACTCTCTCCCACTGGGCAGGGAACGCAACACCAGCTTCTGACGTGGCCAAGCATGCTCGTGCTTGGATTCGAAACCTGAGATGCTGTTTCTCCCCGGGTAGAAATCCCCTGTTTCTTTGTTTGTGTTGATAATTCCATGAGCGTAACGCGCGATACAACTCTTCACAATGCCACAGGACACGAAATTTGATCAAGATCACTGTAGCTTGTTGCATCAAAACATATAAGTCATCCAGCTTCGTAGTTTATCTCTCCCTCTTCTTCCCAGGTGTGACCAGCTATGTTCAACATTCAAGACTACCTCAAACTCTCGAGGGGTCCGCGTATCTCAGTTTAAATCAACACTTTTCTAACTGACTGGCAGAAGTACGTTCAATGTCTGAACAGGCCACCAATTCACTAGCGAGGTATAATAGTGCTCATAAATTAGATCTTAGAGCAAAAATATAAAGGCTTTAATCTTACCTGGAGCAAAATTTAGGCCTGACCCACGCAATACTCAATCCCCATCGTTCAGTCATATGCTTTATTTGTGATCACCTGCTCTTGCAGCCATTATTTATATTCTGAAGTTGGAAGTTAGAATTCCACATTTCACCTCGATTGCATAGGACTTTTTAGATTTCCCTCCGATTCAGTCTAATGTCTTATTGCCTTGAATAGCTCATTAGCTCAGGCGGGAATAAGTATTGAGGCTTGAAATGTTGGTTTGGGTGGCATCTCATCGGAGATGGTCTCGGCAGACGGAAGTATACTGCGCTTAATGCTGTCAACAGAACTGAACTATGTGCAGACTCCGAATGATATTCGCATTCTTTCTATAAAGAAGTAAGAAAGTCCAATCACAGTGATTTTATAAACAGTATACTGAAAAGCGATGTGTGCAGAGGAGGTATCTTGTGTGGCACACCTTGAGGATGGATGCATGTATATCAATGCATATCGATACATGGGAAGCGATGAGGGGGTGGAAGTAAGGCACCCACAAGAAGCAAGCGCAATTTGTGAATTTTAAGAGAGGAGTCATGATTGAAGACATTTACAGAACCCTCAGCTCTATCGACCAGCGACCACGCTTCTTTGTTTGGCCAACCAACCCTTATGTGCATCGGCCAGGGTCCCGTGACGATATCTAGACATGGTGACATTGTTGTTCTGCAGTCGGCCTTGCATCTCAAACCATGAAGAGCTTATAAGGCGAAGCTCCCGAGCCTGAGCATCAATAGTCTTCTGAAGCTCAAGCTGCGTGACACGAATGATAAGTCAGTAGATGGCTAATTGAGCAACGGAAGGTACGGAGTGATGTGTGGCACATGAATCTCTTGCTTACCTCTCGCGCTTTGCTGATACCCGTGTTTGAATCGTCCTCGAGGTGCCTTATGCGCTCCTGAAGGAATTTTATGTGCTCGTTTTGTTGGTGAATGTACTACAACAGTCCGGTTAGTCACCCAAATCGGTTGAACAGTGCCAGGCGTCAAGCCCCGAGGTCGAAGCAATTGAGCATCAAGACCTAGATCGTGTGACGAGAAAGCGACTCATCTGGTACAGGCCTGGGGCATTCATTGCCAACAAGACAGGCATTTTGCCAAATGGCTGATCCGTGCAATGATAGTGCCGCTTTCTGTAGCCACGGGAAGACTTAAAGGACCCTAGTCTCACTCTGGTTCGACTGACGCAAGTCGAGGGCTGTAGGGACAATGTATAACTAACCTGTGCGCGCTTGGCTAGTCTTTCCAGATTCTTTTCAATCTGCGCGGCAACTTGCCGTGTCAGTTCTACGGCAGACTTCTGTGTAGCACCAGATTCAACACCGTCCTCCTGTGCTAGTAATTCAGCAAGTAACTTCTTCATCTCCTCAGCTGCTTCCTGGTCCTCCGCACGGAACTCTGCTTGCTTCTTCTCAAGTAGACCTCGGAGGTCGTCGCGCTCAGCACAAGTCACCTGCACCAGAGTATGAGTCGAATCGAGTTCAGCTTGAAGGTTATTGAGCTTGCGTATGACTTCGTCCCATTCACCACGCATCCTGCTTAACTCCGTTGCATGGTTCGCTTTGACTTCCGCCATCAAATCGATCCTTTCATCGCTGGCCAATTCGACTGCATAACTTTCAGTACGGCCACATTGTGCCTAGGACTATCTTAGCCGGACAGACTCACGCTCTGCTATCGTATCACTCAGGGATCGCTTGGTCACGTCAAGAGAGTCTTGGGCTTCTGCCAACCTCTTCAGCGTCGACGTGAACTGCTCGTACAGTTTCCAATACTCATCACTGGACATAAGCATTAGCAACAGAACAGCACGGTCACCGCCAGACGTACCTCTGTGTTGAATTGACGCGAGCTTGCTGTAAAGTTTCGCTAAATGTATCAGAGAAGCCTTCAAAAGTCTACAATTGTCAGTCAGTCTCCTATTGGGTGTATCGTCGATTTTGAAGCAGCGTACAGATGTCGAAGGTCCCCTTAACGATTCAATTTCCTTCTTGAGGTCCTCATTTTCAGATTTCCTATGAGTACTGTTAGCAGATGTCTTGCCAGCAATGAAACAGAAGAGATACAGACAGTTGAGATTCTTTCACACCAATCGCCTCGAAATCTTTCTGTAGAGTTCCCTCCAGTTTTGGAGTCTCTGCTCCTGGCATCAGGGATGGGCTGCCGGGCGACCCTTCCAACTCCCGAACTCGTTCTCTCAGCTCGCTGATCAAGGCATCATCGCGTTCGCGTTGTTCTTCCGCGTTACTGAGACGCTCAGTGAGTGCATGATTATTGAACTCTAGCTGCTTCTTAAGGTTCTGAATTTCGCTACACTCCTGTTCTATGCGGGGCAGGACTCTCCTGTACTCTTCAAGCTCTACCTCGCGCTCAGAACTCCACTTCTGTTGCGAATCCGTCTCCTTGAGTTGTTGCTGGAGATCTTTGATCTGATTTTTCAGGGACTGATTCTCCTTCTCAAAGTCTTGGCTTGCCTGTAACTTTTGGCGGTACTTCTCCGCTGCGTTCGCTTTCCGGGCCAGCTGGTCACGTTCGGTTTTCAGCTCATCATAATCATCTTGTAACTTTTGGAAACGTTGATTTTTGACCCGTAACGATTCGACTGTCATTCGCAGACTGTCTATCTCATCTTGTGCTGTGGCTAGCCTGGCTTCTTGGGTAGCGATTATATCCTCTTGTTGGCGAGACTTGGATTCGAGAGCCTTGGCATTGAGTCCAAGGTCCCCCTTACCGGACCGCAAGTTGATGAGCCGATCTTCAGTGGATGCCAGACGGCTTTGCAAGGTGTCATTGTTCTCCTGGAGGCGGGCCAAGCGGTCATGCATATCGTCAATCTGATTCTGCATGTCCTTTTTCTCCCTCGCCATACGATTGTTCTCCGCCAATACCTTGCCCACTCGCTCCTCAAACTGTAGTTCCGGATCGACGGGTAGCTCTCGCTCCTCTTTGATGTCATCATCGCCGTCGATGGCTTCATGTTGGCCATTTTGTGCCTCTTCGAAAATATTCTTGAGGATTTCCTGAGTCGGCGTGCTTAAAGTCTGCAAGGTTTCGACATAAGTCTGTGCATTAGGGGAACGAATGGCCCCAATCAAGAGCAACTTGAGGAGCTTATTGGCTTCCTTCTCGGAATTCTTCTCGGCGACGAGTTCGAGGTTGGGGTTGGGATCTAGTCCCGACGGCATGCCATCGGGCTGCTGGCGAATGTAGTTAACGAGTGATTTATGGATGTGTTTGAGGTTTTGCCATTTGGACAGCCAATGGTCGGACGGGGTTCGTTGAGGGATTTCATCGAGGAAGTACTGCGGATCAATATCCTGTAGGATCTCCCAGATAATGGTCCCATCGGAAAGCTCTTCTGTTGTGCGGATGGTTTTTCCCAGAGCGAAGCTGTTGAGCCACTCTAGCAGAGCCTGCGTGATTGTATGCTCCGCGGCCATGGCTGCCCGTCGAGCGGATGAGAGGTGTGTTCAGACCGCGGAGGGTAAACGCCGCGACCAGGGAGTTGCTGGGCCGGAATTGTTGAAATGGGGGGTTCGAAGTGTGGCCAATGAAGGTGCATCCGCGTGCGAAGAAGGAACGAATAGATCGAAGAGGAGAGATCTTCTCAGACCAAGCAGCAAGGACTCAGACGACTCAGGGTGGGACGAGATCGTCGAAGAATCTTTTTTTGGGGGAGGAAACTCCGGGGTGTTGAAGGTTGGAGGAAGGTTGGAGGGGCGGGATCCACGCCACGCGCATCGAGCCATCGACAAGCTTGAGCTATAATTAATTAATCTAGTCCCGCTTGGTCATTCAATAGACCCAATTGTGTTTGTTGTATGGAGACTATCTATCGTCCTAGAAGCCTTGCCAGTACTGCGATCGAGTTTCAATCTGGCTGTTTCGGTTTTTTAGGTATTCTCTCCGCGGAGTACAATTCTATTGTTTGTGATATTCAGGGGAACCGGTCCGCTCACCAATGAAGATACAAGATAACAATGCATTTCCTAGTATAAACAAGGCGCAAACACTTTGAGAAAACTGCATTGCCATCATATCCCACCGCCATACAAAAATAAACAAAAAGTAGCATTATCTAAATAAACAGTAACGCATCCAAAGGAATTCCTCATGGATGGCGAACATTGGCCAAGTCAATCTCCCGAGACCAGCAGGAGACAAGTCAAATGACCATGAGCAAGCTTAACCTTCTTGCAGCTTTGACAGCGCTACAGCAACTCACTGGATTGAGACAACTTGGTCCTGCTCGATGGTGGGTTTATAAGCCGCGGATTGAGTCGAGATCTGCTGAATAGCTTCTTCCGGACAGTCGGCCGAGAACCCTCTGGACGTGGAGGTCAGAAAAAGCTATAAGAGAGCATAAGACTCGGGAATCTATTACCTGATCAAGGCTTCAGAGTAAAGTATGAGTTAGTCCTGTCTTCAAGACAAAAAGGAGAGAAAGGTAGTCATGGGAAAGCCCTTACTAAACTCATGAGTGATCCGGCCACCCTGCGAGGGAAACAAACGGTTAGCACAGACTGCATGACCAGAGATTTAGGGGAGGCTAGCACACAGCATTTAGAACGGAGTCCTTGGCCTGCTCGAGCACCGAGTCTGGGGTCTCTGCAGGGAAAGTGACCAGAATCGAATTAGCCAGGGTCAACGGCACAAGACCCAAGATAGCCGCAGAGATCAGCTGCATTCTGAGCAAAAGGGATCAATCGGACCGGTGGCACTGATAATATGGCAAGATAGCTTTGAATGTATAGTAAGTATAAATATGTTCTCTTTGGAAATCGAGGCTTTGTGAGGATCGATGAGTTGTTGATGGTCAAGGTCGAAGCCCGGGACAGAAAACGATGTACTCCGTACGGAGGTAGGTAGAGCACACCCATGCATGCATGCATGCGTCATCCCTCATAATTGTCTATGATAATACCTCTGATCTTACTAGGGGCTTACTCAAGGTGGTATTGTTATGTATGATACGACGGTCATAAGATGGCTGACTCATCCTGTCAGTCTTTCCGCCCGCCGGGTCTGCTCAGCTTCTGCTCCTACGCCGCCTTAGCTGGCTTCGCTTCTCTCTTCTTTCCTTCCTCTGGATTCCTTTAAAGCTCTCCATCAACCACCCACCTAGCCATTCTCTCTTTCATCGCTCGCCTTACCGGCTCACTTCTCCCTCTCATCCATACATATCCCTCCCCTTTCCTCCCCTCTCCTCCCCTCTCCTCCACTCCCCTCCCTATAGCTTTACCCGCTCGATCGTCTTTCATCCTTTTCCCAAATCCTCATCTTCCTCTCTATCTACATATTACTCCCGCCTCGGATTTTCACGAGTTACACTCGCTTTGGACATCTACTCCGCTTGTATAACACTATACGTCCTCGTGAATTATTTCACCTCCCAAGAAAATTCATCTTCAGTCATAAAGAATCGAAATTCTTGTCCATCACCTCGGTTTCGTTGAAGCTTCTCTGGCGCAGGATATTGTCTACAGCAAGTATTGACCGGCGCAGGATATTGCGTGAGATAGATTGACCTCGAGGAAACGGAGGGGTTGGTAGCGCAGGTGCTATTTCGTGACTGCTAGTTCGAGTGGAGGAAGTGCGCCTGCATTCGCCTGTTGTTTTCTCCGAGTCTGACCCAGATAGCTAGCAAGCATTTGACAATTTTCGCCGTCTCTTTCCATCTTGCTCTTCCCGAGGATCTTTTTTTTCGGAGAGAAACAAAGAAGGAGAAGTTAAGCATTTCTAATCTGGGTTTTCCAGAAGAAGATTCGAAACAATCCGAGAAAGATATCCGGCCCAAGCCAACCCTTGGAATATCTTTGGAAAAAACATTCGGACAGAAAGAGGAGAAAACAAAAACGAGGCTCTCAGAGAGAAACAAATTAAGAACAAGAAAGTCTACACAAGTTGTTAAAAAGAAAAACCCAGAGAGAAAGAAAGAGAAGAGTCTGCAGAACAAAGAAGCATAATACGCCGCCTGCGTCTTGCAGCATCGTCAGATACTCCTTAGTCTTCTTCCACGTTGCATTTGCCCATTCGTCTCCCCTTATTGCCGTGTATCATCCCAATCATGTCTTCTGGACTGGCCTCCGATGAAGTGGCCGAGGACTACAAGAATTCCTTGGAAGATCTAACTACCAATGACAGGTTTCAGATCAGCAATCTCACCGTCATTGCGAAAGAGAATACAGAACATGCAATGGCAATCTCCCGTGTGCTGGAGAATCATATTCGAACAGTAGGTGACATACTTTCGCCACTCTCACACTGCCGAGTTGCTGCTGTTGGACCTGCCGAAGCGCATGACCGTCTGTAGTTCCGGTTTCTGGATGGTTGAGTTCTAATCTGCTCTGTAGACACCGCCGGCTCAAAAACTGCCTGCCTTGTATGTAGTCGACTCGATCGTCAAGAATGTAGGAACACCCTACACCTTGTTCCTGGGTCGCAATATGTACCAGACATTCATGAATGCCTACACCTTGGTGGATTCGCAGACTCGCCGCAAGCTCGATGAGATGCTTAAGACGTGGAAGGAGCCTGTCCCGGGTTCCTTAGACACTAGGCCCGTGTTCCCTCCAGAAATCACGCGTGGCATCGAAAGCGCCTTGATCAAGGCAAGGACTGCAGCCCTTCAACAACAGCAAGCTCGAAGCCAGCAGGAGATTCTCACGCGTGGTCGAAATGGGACTCCCCAAGGCTGGTCCAGTACCCCAACGCCATCACAGAACATGAACCGTTACCCGCCAGTGTCGAGTCAAACTGTGCCCGTCCATTACCAACGCAATGGCGCAGGTCATGCATATACATCCTCGGTAGGTTGAATTGACCGGAAAGTTAAACATCTCAGCGTTTTAAACTGACCTTGGCAGGGGGAGACCATTGCTGCCCGCGCTACGCCACCGGCACCAACCCAACAACGCACGGAAATCGACCTGTCGGTGTTGAATCGAGACATTGAATCCTTGATTGCCGCAGCTCGCAGTGATTTTGCTAATAACCCTCTCGATCCGTCTGTGCAGCAAAGATTGAAAGCTCTTCTCGATCTGCAGGGCATCTTACAACGTCACGAGCTTACGCAAGAGCAATTGAGGTTAGTTCGTGATCAGGTATCAGCCTTGGCCCCGAAACCTGCCATCCCAGCTTCACAAGCCCAAAACATTCCAGCTGTTTCGACGCCTCCTGTAGCTGCAACGCCACCCATCCAAACGCACTCGCAGCCTCTCCAGCAACTGCTCAACCCGGGTATGCTAGCTGGACTTATCAAGGCTACTGCTGCACGTCAGCAGCCCACCCCACCATCCCTGTTAGCTGGGCTTCTGCCACAAATACCGGTGATGAATAGCACGCATCAGCCCCCGGTTCCTGTGGCGCCGGAGAATCCTCTTATTGCGGCGCTGCGGGCGCAGGGGCTTTTACCACCAGCGTCAGCACCTCCAGCTTCGTCCACTGTTCCTCCCTCCAATATTACGTCTGCCTTTCCACTTATCGTGCCTGGCCAGGTGCGCTTTACACCTCCTGTACCCACGCCGCAGACACAAGGTAGCACCGACGGTCAAGTGGAAGTGCAGATGAACACGGCGTCTATCAAAATGTAAGCTGCATGTGTGAGAAAACGTGTTATACTCCTCTGACTTATGGTATCCTAGCCCACGATACGCACTGATTGCTACCCTCTATGATTTGCGCTCCAATCGATGTGGGACTTGCGGCCGTAGGTTCTTCGCAACAGAGGAGGGCAAGGAAAGGAAGGCCCGTCACCTGGACTGGCACTTCCGGACCAACCAGCGAATGTCCGACGCTGCCAAACGGGCCCAGAATCGGAGTTGGTACGTTGACGAACGGGTTAGTTATACTTATTTCCCTGAGAACGAATTGCGAGAGAGGGGTCCACGAGCTAAAACTGTAATTTTAGGATTGGATCAAGTCCCGTGAAGCAGGGGACGACCAGGATTCAGCGGACGCAGAAGCATCTGGCGACTCCGCTGGTGGACATGATGGCAATGTGGCCAAGAAGGAGCCGTCTAAACCATGGATCCGCGCGCCTAACGATGCTACTTTGCGGAATACTCCCTGCCCCATTTGCCAAGAGAAATTTGAGTCTACCTGGTCAGAGGAGGTGCAGGATTGGATATGGCAGGATGCGACCAATGTTGGGAGCCGTGTCTACCATGCCAGCTGCTATGCCGAAGTGACCAAAGAAGGACCAACATCCGCTAATCGCGGGGTGCCGTTAGCGCGAACTGGAACCCCGGACTCTGTGTTAGGTAAACGCAAGGCAGAGGTGAGTAGTAACAATAGTTCCTGGAAAAGCAGCCCGGTACTCTTTGGTAACATGTCAATCAGATAACCAACTCCCCGGGGCCGAGCGTACGGGTTAAGACAGAGCCCATCTGAATGTCGAATTTTTGTGCCATACGCAATTGATCCTCGTACCGATTACCTTTCATACTATTGCTTTGAGCGAAGCTGTATTACCTCCATTAGTCGGTGGCTTTATATTGCATCTCACCCGGGAGCCAGAATCCTATGGGCGGCGCTTTTTCTCTCTACTTTCCCTTTCACTTCATCATCATCATCATCTTCATCTTCATCTTTTCCCGTTTTCTCTTCAGAATGGAAGGGCAGGCGTTACCGATGGACTACGGAACGCTCACATCACAAATAGCAAACAAATGGGTCCGGCTCGTGTATTTTGTACATAGACCACTATTATGATCTGAGCATAAATGTAAAGCTTTATTTTCTTATATCATGGTGTTCGCGTGCAAGTGACGTAGGCGGGGAAAGCTGCCCCGCTCGGTGCAACTCCGCGTTTGCTATTGACAAAACAAACACCCCCAAACTACGTCGTTTAAAGCAGGGTCAAGCCCAGTTACTCAACCTCATTTCCTCCTCCCCCTTTGTGTAGCCTAACTCATCCTTACCGGTCTGTCCCAACCGCTTGACCTCTTCGCCATGGCCACTTACAATGTTCGATGGGGAATAATGGGTGAGAAGTCCTTTCCGTCTCTTAACACAGCTGACCCCCCCGCTTGCGCCTCAATGCAGATCTCTTGCGCGAACCTTGTTGTCACGACACCAGACTAACATGTGGTGAATGTTCTTGAGGTTTCCTTTAGCTACCGGCTGGATCGCCGACGGTACGTTTCCTCCCAATATATCGTGTGAAAAGCATCCCGTAAACAACCCCCATTGACTAGCGAACAGTCTTCGTTCGGGATCTTCTCCGAGATCCTCAAGAGCGTGGCGTATCCGACATCACCCATAGCATTATGGCAGTAGCATCAGCTACTTCGCAAGCCCGGTCAGAGAAGTTTATCTCCGACACGGGAATTCCTGCTCCCTGTGCAGCCTACGGCTCCTATGAGCAGCTCGTGGCTGATGCCAATGTCGACGTTGTCTACGTCGCAACCCCTCACTCTCATCACTTCCAGAATGTAATGCTTGTCCTGGAGGCAGGGAAAAACGTTCTATGTGAAAAGGCCTTCACAGTCAATGCGGCCCAGGCAAAGATCCTGTGCGAGACGGCCAGGAAGAAGAACTTGTTCCTCATGGAGGCCGTCTGGACGCGGTATTTCCCGCTCAGTGTGCAGATTCGGAATTTGATCAAGCAGGGAGCCATTGGTGAGGTTCTCCGGGTGACCGCCGACAATAGCTTTGGTGACCCCGTCGAGGAGCGATGGGGTACGGAACATCGTATGGTCAATAAGGATCTGGCCGGCGGATGTTTGCTGGACTGTAGGCCTCACTTGCGTGCCTGTGCCTTGTTCATTACTCCGAATGGTTCATACTGACCAGGCAAATATGCAGTGGGCATTTATTCCTTGACGTGGGTCTTTCAGACACTGTATCATACTCTACCCCGGGAGCAGCGCAAACCACCATCAGCTATCTCGGCCCATATGGCCCTTTACCACTTAACAGGGGCCGATGAAGCGACGACTATCCTCCTCAGCTTTCCTACCAGTACGCCGTCCAATCTACCTCACCCAGGCCAATCCCACGCGGTGGCCATGACCAATCTGCGTATCTCTACCGATCCCGACGAGGCCAACACTGCTCGCCCCGCCATTCGCATTCAAGGCACCAAGGGTGAGATTCAGGTGGATGGACCCGCCTTCCGACCGGAGCGGTACCGCATCATTCCCAAGAAGGGCGCAGGCGAGTTTAAAGAGGTCGAATGCCCGTTTCCTGGCAACGGAAAGGGCATGTTCTGGGAAGCGGATGAGGTGGCGCGCTGCTTACGGGCTGGAAAATTGGAGAGCGATACTCTGCCGTGGGAGGAGAGTATTGTTATAATGGAAGTGATGGATGAGGTTCGGCGCCAGGGCGGGTTGACTTATCCGGACAGGATCGAGTCCACTGTTTACCCCACGCGACTATAGCGTAACGCAAAACAGGTGGCAGCAGTCGCGACAGGTCTTAATGGAGCAAACGCTTACGGTTGTAGGCCAGATGGCAGTTTCTATCCTAAGGCGCCATCCCATTCAAATAAGCAGTACTGTACATAACAAATCCCTACCAGAAGGTATTCATCTATATATGAAACCAAAGACACACCACATTTTACATGCCAGTGTACCACGTCCGATTGCTGCGGCCCTTCCCCCATCATAATCCGTGACCGGTAAGAAGATTTAAGGCAAAAGTCCTGCACGTCCGGTCGCTCTCCCGTAATTTATTCCTCCCAGCCAGGGTAAAGTGATAGGATAAATGGTATCAGGCGGGGTCATCACTCAACTCCCTTCTTGGTGGAGATTACAGCAACTGACTGCTTAGGGTTTTTGGAAAACCCCCAAGAGCGACTTCCATACTTGACCAGGCTCTTGGCTGGCGTCAATACCACGCCAGATACCGGTCTTCTTGTAGTAATCAACCACAGGAGCAGTCTGGGCGTGGTAGGTGCCAAGACGCTTCTTGAGGGTGTCGGCATTGTCATCGGAGCGCTGGATCAATGGCTCGCCAGTAATATCATCCTTCATCTCCTCCTTGGGGGGGTTGAAGATCTTGTGGTACGAGCGTCCGGAAGCCGGGTGGACCAGACGTCCGGTAATACGAGCGACCAACAAAGCATCGTCGATCTGCAGCTCAACAGCATGTTGGAGCTTCTGCTGGCGCGCGGCCAACATATCGTCCAGGCGTTCAGCCTGCGCAACAGTGCGAGGAAAGCCATCAAGAATAAATCTGGAAATCGCGCAGGGTCAGTTGGAAACCCTTATTTGTATGGGCTGACGGTACAAGGAACGATAGGTTAACAGACCCATTTTTGCACTCGGTGTTGTTCTCGAGCTCACTCTTGATCATGTTGACCATAATCTCATCACTGACCAGACCTCCCTGGTCCATGATCTTCTTGGCCTCTCTTCCCAGCTCAGTCTTCTTGGCAACCTGGGACCGCAGCATGTCACCGGTAGCCTAGTTCAACATTACAAGTCAGATGTAAGCTGCGACCACTTCTGGCTGATTTTGACGAGCATTTACGTACCAAGTGACAGACGCAGTACTTCTCCTTGAGCCGAGGGGCCTGGGTTCCCTTGCCTAGGCACAGCGATCGATTAGTGTTCCGCACCCAGAACACGGAGAGGAACGGGCATGGAAGATTAGTGGGTAGGCTTCAACTAACGTACCGGCACCGGGAGGTCCCATCAAAATGATGCGCATCTGCTCAGTGACAGACTTGGGCTTGACTTCACTGGTGAGGCGACCTTCCAGGTCTTCAATGCGAGCCTCAAGCTTGCCGATGGTATCCTTAAGACCATGGATGATCTCTTCTGTGATGGGAGCCATTGGGAATGACAAATATGAAGGAGGGGGACAAGGCAACAGTAAAGAGATCCTCAAGAAGCAAGGAAAGCGTAACCAGAAGAGAAGGGAGAAGGGAGAGAAGAATGAGGGCGCGCAAAAGCAACGGAGAAAGGGAAGCGGATGGAAAGTGCCATCGTTGGGGGGGCGGGCGGTGGTTGAAAAGAGGCCTCCGACCGGAGGTGCCGGGGTGGAGTCGCGGCGCGCCCACCCGAGGTTGCGGCGCCGCGTGCAGCAATGATCAACTCTGTGGTTGTAGAGAAGTCAGCCAACGCACTCTGCAATTGCTGTGAGTATGGTGAGGTAAGGGACCAGTTTGTTGGCGGAGGTTAGTCTTTGAGACTATTTATTTATCATGTCCGCCGATTGCTAGTTACTGCAAACCATATGTAGACGCAGCTCGGACGGATGGGTGTGCAGCGATACCGCTTACTGTGCTTTAAGCCTGAGGCATAACTTAATGTGGCTGGTGCGTTTAACAACTGTTCAGCCACACAGCGCCAGAAGCTCCCCCAATCTGCCACAGCTTGTTCCATCGTCATCTCTCTCTCTCCCTCTCTCTCTCTCTCTTTCTCTGTGTTCCTTCCCACCTTCTCATCTTATCTCATCTGTGCCCAAACTCTCTTTACAACCTCTGTACGAGCTTTATCCTGACAACATCACTCTTTCCGCATATTAGGTTTTCAATCCCACAGAATCTGTTCGCTTGCTCAGTCCAGGAACACCGCTCTCCGTCTTCTTCCCGTCATGCCTGCCACCACGGCGGACACTCTCTCCCTGGTCCAGCGGACCGTCACGGTTGCCCCTTTAGTCCTTCTCTCCGTCGCAGATCACTATGGTCGCTCAGCAAAAGGCACCAGGAAACGAGTGGTAGGTGTGCTGCTAGGAGAGAATTCAGGTCACACCGTTCGTGTGTCAAACAGCTTCGCCGGTAAGTCACTGCCGGCATGCTTTCTCGGACTTCGAGCTAGATAAATTGACTTATTTGGGCGACTAGTCCCCTTTGAGGAGGATGAGAAGGACCCATCTGTGTGGTTTCTTGACCACAACTTTGTCGAGTCGATGAGAGACATGTTCAAGAAGATCAACGCTCGGGAAAAGCTGGTTGGATGGTACCATTCGGGTCCGAAGCTGCGCGCCTCGGATTTGGAGATCAACGAGCTCTTTAAACGATACACACCCAATCCCCTACTGGTAATCGTGGACGTTCAGCCAAAAGAAGTGGGCGTACCGACCGATGCCTACTTTGCCGTTGATGAAATTAAAGACGTAGGTTTTATGTATCTCAGCCTTCGGGCTTTGTCTCCGCCTCGTCCACAAACTAACTGAGCGGGTCTGACCGAATGCAGGATGGTACCACGACGTCCAGAACCTTTGTTCACACCCCGTCCATAATCGAAGCCGAGGAGGCCGAGGAAATCGGAGTGGAGCACCTGCTCCGTGACATCAGAGACGTCGCTGTGGGAACACTTTCTACTCGGATAACGTCTCAATTGCAATCGCTGCAGGGCCTGCATTTACGCCTGCGTGACATCGGCCAGTATCTGCAGAAAGTCATCGACCAGGAATTGCCCGTCAATCATGCCATTTTAGGCAATCTCCAAGACGTGTTCAACCTTCTTCCTAATCTATCCACCCCTGCTGCAACGCCGCGTTTCAGCGATGGTGCCCCAGAGCAGCAAACAGATAACAGCGATTTGGCTCGAGCTATGAGCATAAAGACAAATGACCAGCTGATGGCGATTTACCTGAGTAGCTTGATTCGCGCCATCACTGCCTTCCACGACCTAATCGAGAACAAGATTCAGAATCGCCAACAACAAGAAGAGACCGAGCTGAAGAGGGAGCAGGAAGCCACTGCAGCCAAGGGCGAGAGGGATACGACTAAGAAGGCAGGCAATGGAGCTGCCAATGGAGAGCAGAAGGAGGATCAAGAGGGAATTAAGGACAAGTCCAAGAAGAGTCCAAGGGGAGAATAGATGGGCTTGAAGTCAACGCGATACGATCAATTATTAAACCAATTTATTCATTACATGGAGATATACATTGTGGTAGCCTTGCACACGTCTGATCATAGTAGTGTGGCATGACATGGAGGATACGACGCAACTTGCTCTGTAATCCGTTACCTACAGATTCCGGTTATGTCTTGAGGCAGTCCATTCCTTATACCTGATCATTGCAACCCCGTTTCGATCCTGGGATAAACGTAACATGTTTATCCACTCCAACCAGCATACCGACCCGCCAGCTCCTCAGTACTGGCACCGACGACGGCATCGTTTCCTTGGTTAAATAGGTTGGGACAGCGAGCAGCTAGCCAACTCGCAAGTAGGTGCTTGCAAACGGGGGGTGAAGACCGGGCTGGTCCGCGTGTCAGCATTCCCCCAAACGGATACATGCCATGCGACATCAGAAATTCTGGGCGTGGGGATGACTCGGTAGCCGCAGCAGCAGTCGTAGCAGCAGTTGATAAGGCTGTCATCTCAGGCCTGGATACTGATGGTATACTCGGCCCACGAAATGACGCCAAGGTAAATATAGGACACGTGCAGCTCCAGGCTTGCAGACGGACTTCGTAGGCTTTAATCTCGATTTCTGCATCGGAGGTATGAGCCCGGGATGAAGATTGCTCTAAAACCACCGAGGCTGAATGCACTAGGAATATATCCTCCGTTGTGTCGGGCGAAGGGGCCTGAGCGGTAAGATCCACAGCGTACGTGAAACTTCCTGTCACGTCGTAGGATGATGACAAGCGTCTTACCAGGCCTCGATCGAGGATGTCTAGGGCAAGCAAGAGCTCGTGAGGGAAGAGACAGTGAAGAGCCAGCAACAGGGGCTTCAAGCTTGCCACCTGGGTTGCAGAAAAGTCGCGAGGTTGACCTCTCCCAAAGGCTGGATATTGCTGTTGTTGCTGGCGAAGATGATCATTTCTCCCAGAGTCGGTCTTCTGGCTTGAAAGGACAGAAGCCACCTGATCAACAAATTGAACAGGGGAAAATGTATTGGTCCGACCTTTACAGTTGGGAGATGCCATTGGATTGATGGTTCGAAGAACGATCTCCGGGATTCTTGGAATGGACGGGAGTTCATTCGAGTCATTTAAATGGTGTTCCCTCCCACCAGCCTCTCCTGCTCTGCATACGGAAGATGTCTAGCTCTCTGAACATTTATATTTATGTCAACATATACTTCCCATATTCCCGGTGGGTACAAGCGCTCTTTTTATCATTAACTTGGCAGAAACAAAAAAAGCAAAGATAGGCCTATCATTTCACAAAGACAGCAAATAGGTCGCAATTTATACGGCACCAAGTAACCACAGTCCATATAAAAAGCAATCAATAGACATAAAACATCAATCAGCCACTCTCCGGCTTCACTGCATCCGCTTTGCTGCAGATCGTGTGAAGTATCGAGAGCCTATGGGAATCTCGGGCTTAGGCAACTTTTTCTTAACGACACCCTGAGGTCTGGCCACCTTACTTACCAATTGCCCAGGAATGATATTCGGGTGCAGGGAAACAAATCCTCGGCCTTCGAGGGCTTCACCGTTGGTACTTGTGAGCTTTATTCGTACCTCTGCCCGCTGCGCTCTGGCTCTAGCCGACTTCACTTGTATTAGCGCTTGACTCTTTCCAAGAGGCGCCAGCTCTTGCTCGAGGGTCCACTGAACGGCTCTTCCCTTGAGCTTAATCAACTCGTTCAGTGTTACGCCATGAGAAGGCTGCGCAATTGATATACCCTCTTCCCGACCTTGGGATTTTGCTGGCGATCTTGATCGTGAAGGTACAGGCTGTATCCGCCGGTAAGCTAAGATATAAACATCCTTGCGATTCTGTTCGTGAGATTGGAGGCCTGCAAGCGTCTTTGCGGAGAACTTTGCATCATTAAATTCCCCCCAGTCACCGTACGGACTCTGTGTGTAGCAGACATAATGACCCTGTTCTATACTTGTACCCAGATGATTGACAAATGCATAGAGCTCATACTGTATCATCTTAGCCGGAAAGGTCAAGGTCTCCTCTATGCGGAGATAGTCTTGGTTTTTGATTAGATATATCTGGAATCAATTCACCTGGACGAACAGCACTTCCGGGTAGTGGTCAATTCCATTTCGTATTTTGTGCTGGGTGCTGGAGCCACCACATGTGGAACAGCTGATAGACAAGGTATCCGGACACAAGGCATTCTCTATATTCTTGTACAAACCATGCGAACCACGGGAGAGATCTTCTGTAAAGCTTGCAGAGAGCCACCTACTCATAGTGGGTGGTAGAGTCTTGTGTTGCTCGCAGCGTGTACAATGACCTTCACGCACGATAATACTCTGGAAGATCTTCTCAAGGCCGCTTGGAGGCTGAGGTTAGTTTTCCATCGTTCTTTATGGGGCTGATGGGAACATACTTTCTGCATTCATCTGTGCTATCGCACAATAGGCGTCCAAATAAGGCGTCTATAAATTCACATAGATCCTGCTGTTCATGAATGTCACGCTCTTCCCATGCAGCTTCTTGAATATGCAACCAGGTCGAATCAAGGTATGATTCAATGTCGTGTTCAGACTCTAGCCAATAGACTTGGCAAAGACCCAACAATCGGCATGCTAGGCACTTCTCTGAAAAGCCGAATCTCTGGCAATCATGACTTGGTTCATAAGAATTCTTAAGCCAATTCCATAACTCTGGTGTGTGCAATAGCACTATGAGTGCCGCATTCCGGTAGCATATGTTCCCTGGGTTTTTAAACCCCCTGGCTTCCCTGTATGCTTTCTTGGGCCATTGTAGCCTAAGCTGGCGATCCTAAGCAAAGAGTAAGATAGACGAAACCGTAGAAGCACCCGAATTCTCTATAACATACCATGTTATAGGATAGATTAGCTGACTCTATTGCCCGTTGTGAGCTTCTAGCTCAGATCTCTGCGTGACCTGTCACAATGGGCCTGTATTACTGTGATTTCTGAATAAGGAGAGAGCCTTTACGAGCTGAATTCGGGAAGTTGTATGTGTTCACATTCGTTAAAAAGGGACCAGCGCGGTCATGGCATCTCAGAAGAGTCTTATGTATGCGACCTCTCTATCAGAAAACAAACGATAGATATCTATCTTCCCCTTCTTTGTTCTGTAGAAGATCTTTATACATTACATAAACTGTTTTTAGGCGTAAGAAGATGTTCAGTTGTCTGAAGTTAAAAAGGGGTTCTGGGAAACTTATTGTTACCAGCATGTGCCTTCTACTCTTTGTTGAATGTTCCTTTGTTCTTTGCTTTTCAAAGGATCTTATCCAATGGGATACAATTGCAGCAAGACGTGCTTATTGTAATAATAGTTTCTTAGTCCTGTGGCTTTGTCCTCATGTAGAAAATGTGCTTATGTGCTGTTAGTAATCCAATAATTCATCATGGATAACTAGGACTATTAGACAATGTCGTCTTTCAAGTAATGAGATGATTGATAAATTTTACTCAAATCAAAGGACATTATACATATTCAATATCTAGTAGACTCATAGGGAATGTTATCTGTATCCCATCTATTAGTCTGTACCTAACTACAATAAATATATAATGGACAATCTTATATGATACGTAAAGTTACAGCTAATATCCAGTGCAATAGCTGTTATGAAAAGCTACCGTTTCTATATCTATCGGAATTTACAAGCCTACTACACAAAAACAAGTTATCTTCAAATCCGATCAAGTCATAATCATATAGCCTGGCAAGCTTGCCACGCAGAGAGATTGCTCTCAAACACTTACGGGAAAGGACTTCAAGAAAGAATCTTGCCGTCTTTACAAGATAAAATAGAGTTCAAGGCAAATCGACCACATCAGCAAAGTAGCTGCAGGGCGCAGCATCAAGAGAGGGGTGCTCGGGCTTGTCTGATCGCTAAGGGTTCCAGTGACGGGGCTCCGTGTCAGTCAGCCTGACTTCGACCGACTGAGTAACGTACTGACTAGAGAAATTAGAGATGCGACTCGTCTAAGGTTAACTCAGCCTCGAGCGAACTGATTGCCTTCATGCCACAGATAGGGGTGGTTTCAAGAGAGACAGGATTCATTCAGCTGTTCACAGATCGTTAGAGGCTGGATGATTACTGTACATAGATCAGTGTTTAGAGAGTAGATCAAGAAAGACACGTATCGAGCAAAGATCGGAAGGAACCAAGACATGATGCTAGCATTATATTCAACATCCGTTGCGAGAACTTCAGGTGAAGCTTAGACAAGCCATCGAATTTCAGATCAATCCCAATAGTAACTTATATCTTCATCCCAACCTTGGTTTTGCATCATAATAAGATGAATTGACGGAGGATACACTTAGAATGAATCTCATTTTTCTCTCACCTGGAAGGATGATAACTTGAAACTCACATCATAAGTACGGACAGGGCTTGGCGACAACTAAAACGATAACAGTAGCAATATCCTCGCAATATCAATTCTTCTGCCACTTGATGGGCAGTGGCCTCATGTATCATAAACATCAGAAGCGACGCAAGCAATTGACGGACACATCCGAGCTTGTCAAATCTATGCCACCACCGCGCCTCTGAGTCATGACTCGTTGGTTCGCGAACTGTTGAACAAGTTGACAAGTGGTTCCGCTGCTTGGACGCGGGAATGATCGTGTTACAAGTGTGATCTTAATTTCGCTGCCCATTTCCCTTTTTCCCCCACTCTCCACTCAACACTAACAGTCTGGGTTTCTGTTTCATCCCTCCGATGTGGAGCGGGATTAATTACCATCTGCAAGCCTCCACGTAGTCCGCACATTCAAGCCCTCAGATCTTGCCTAATCTGACTCACCTGTAGAACCAACTTGCCTTCTCTCGTTCTCACTCTCGGCACTTTGGAAGAAAAGTGCAGAAGTAAGAGCACCAGAGGCCACAACTTGTCTTGACTTAGGAAGAAATTCATGATGAAACAGCATATGAAGAAGCACCAAAAATGTTGGTTTCATCAAATTTAGTCTAGTCTACCGCCAGGCAATCCTTTCCTGCATCATCATCTGTCGGGCCCCTCCCTTGCTCCCTTCATCGGGATGCGTGGGCTGATATCGATAAGCTGAGAGCCTCGAACAGTCCTGGCTGGGTCCAGTTGACTATGGTGACACTTTCCCAGTTTCCGAGTACTCGAGTGGTTGGCGGCGGATGGTTGGAGAGGATATACTGTAACTGTACGTACTGTACCTAACATGTACATAGTAGGTACAATGGGTGGCAAGGGCAACCAATGTTGACAAGTTCAATCGCTTTCCTGAAAGAATACAGGAAGATCTTTTCTGAATATGCTTCGTGTGGATTGTATCAATGACGTTGCAGCAATTTCATGCGGGCGACATGGATGGTCATGCCATACAAGGCACAGCAGCGGATTACCACGGAATGAACCCGTATTCATTACCGACAGCCCCTCTACCCGAGAAATGTGCGATGAACCACGGTTTGCTGCCGATTCAAGAACCAGAGGAGTAAATTGTGGATTCTCCTCTAGACCCTCGCGAATATGAAGTCACGTAACCCATGTTAAGTTTCTCCATGGCGTACTAGCCATTACCACCAGACTTCCGAGTGGGTTTTACTCGCCTACAGAGAGCGAGAGAATCTTGACGTGCAATCGACTCCCTGATACAAGTACTTGAGGGCGAATAGCAGGTTGTGAATGTCATGACCAGGACTCAACTAACCCAACCAGTTTTGGCAAGAGTTCTCCGATCGGCTCGAGATCGATTATGAACTTCAGTTCTGAACCAGTGGGCGACACTAGGCGCAAAGACGGCTGTTGGACACCGCAAAAGCAGATGATCGCAGTGATAAACGGCCCAAGTTACGGGTATTGTACCACAGCATCTCGAATTCGCAGCAATTGGGATTCTGCCATTCCAGTGTCTGTACGGAGTAAACCGCCTGTCAATTGACTATCGTTAAGTATGTACCCCATATAAGTCTGTACTATTTTCATCCTCCACCTTCCAGCTTCGCCACCAGAGGTGTGAACCTACTCCGAGTAGCCTGTCTTGCTCGACAGATTCCCATGAAACTTCCGCAATTTCCATTTGTGTACGTTTGTGCCTCATCTGAGTGAAGCCAAAACTACTACTGAGTACGCGTGAGGCTTCACCTGGCATATGGTAAATAGATGCCATGACGAGAGGAAGGGGGTGAAATTGCGGTAAAGGATAAGAGCCATGATTGTCCTATGTAAGACCTGCATATATAAGGTAATATGTAATATGATTCTTGAGTAATTATGTCGAGTCATATGTCCGTGGTCTTATCCGAGCTGAGTCTACTCCGTACGTTCCATAATACTCGATTCGACGATGTGTACCGAATACAGTACAGTAAATGAGGTCGGGATGGAGAAAATACTGGGGTTGTCGGACAGTTTCTCTGCCTCCTACTCCGTAGATAAATTTTTTTCTACTGCTACCCGACCGACCTAAGCTCTGAAAATCTCCCTAATCCTAGTCTCCCACATCGGTAGGGTCCAACTCCGGGCCACCCAGTTTAAACACTACACAGTATAAGTTGGTATTTCCGTCCCTGATCGCTAGTCGGTTCCACCACAAATCTAGCCAATGGTCAGTAGACACTGACCACTATTGAGAATTGTTTGAGCTCCCTGGACCAGGGCGATGATGTTCCTCGCTGAAGATGAATCCTGTCTAGGTATTTGAGACTTGAACATGGACATCCAAGAACACACAGTGCACCTGAACCCTTGAAACATGCTTTTTAGGGCAGTGGTAAACGTCGCCCTTCACTGTCTGCAGTGGCTACTCTAGATCAATTCAGCATCCACACATATCACAGATGCGTCGCCCAAGATTATTGCTAACGATACCAGAATATGATAGGGCACCTCAGCATCTTAGTGCGTTCAGCGACGAAGCTGATCGTTTGATTCTGCCCCCATATGGGACCTCTGGTTACTATGTAGTACAGAACCATGTCTCGATTTTCCCAGCATTCATGCACGGTCTCCCACATTATTGAATTGCGTGCATCGTCGCGTTTGTTCCTTTCGGCCTGGACACGGGGAGAGGTCTATGCCAAACTTTCCGGCTTTCAAAGAGCTCCCTCACTTCGATAAAAGACATAGATTTTTCTATACTGAGGAAGACGGCTGTCTCTGCTCTGCACATTCATATGCTCAAGCCATAGCTGTGATTGGCCCCTTTGTATACAGGTGACAGGGCAGACTAGAATTTATGCTTCAAACGTGAGGCACATAATATCCACAAATCCAGCCTGGGCCTGTGGAATAGCTCCCTTGGCTGCAAGCTGGTAGTTGCTGGCAAATTGCGCCCTAATCCAAGTAAGCAACAGCTGGGAGGTGACAGATAGATTGAAAAGAGCACAGGAGGCGTTGTACGGTCTAGACCAGCGGCACGAGTACAACCCACCGTGTTTCCAGTCAGGTATAGTGGGCAGTGTCTGGCTGCTACGAGCCGTGCCATACGCACACAGCGAGGAAAGCAGAGGGCGGGCAGTGATTGATTATTGCATCGTGTCGGCTTCAGCCTCGATCTCACAAAAAGTGCCGCCGGAGGGATCGCCGATCCAGTTAGAATCTGTGTATGGCCACACATTAAACGTGCTATATGTACCCAATCAATTCTCCAAGGCCAATGATTGGGCGGTGACTTGCCACCTCTTCAGTCGAAACTGCCTACCTGCATCGTCTGCATCACCCTAAGCGAGATAATACTCGTGGTTTGCGACGCTTCAAACTATGTTTGGTGTTTCGCGAAGACCTTTCCAGGATTGACGAGGAGACTGTTAGACTAACTGTCAAAGTGACTTCATATTCAGGATTGGGTCAATTAAAATTCAAGAAGTTGACTCGCCGCAATGGTAGCTCAAGAGCTGTCTGACTGCATTAATAGCCTGGTCCGATAAAGCATTGAAAACCTGTTAGGATGGCGCACTATATCAGTCCTCCCACAGCGCAGGGGAAGGAAATGAAGACACTTGTATCTAGGTGAAAGGGCTTCAGGTCTTGTAAACAATACCTAAATATACTTATGTATGTACATGCGTAAAAGACTATGGTTTCTGGTAGTTCCGTGCCTGCTAGGTTGAACGGAAGGAGGAGGGAGGGGTGGGGGCAGGTTCGTTCGAGCCTCGCCTTCTTGCGGGCGGGTTTCAACGGCCAGAGCGTTTGCCATGTCGCTGAATATTAAACCGGGCCGCTCACTAAATTATGGCCAAGTCGGGGCCCACTTAGCCTGGCAACCACGGTCAAGTCAAACGGACTGCTCAGGAGTTGCTGGAGATCCATTGATCTCCTCTCCCTTACTGCTGAGCCCTAGTATTCCGCATCTCAGCGCACTAGGCCTGAATGGCAGGAGTGACTGATGTACAGTAGTATTCTTATAAGTCGAGCTTGCGCATGTGCGAGTATGATAGTAGAGAAAGCGAACCACTGAAAAATCAGGTAGTAGAAGAATCAGCGTTCAGAATCCTTTTTGGTTTCTTTCGATTTTCTCGATAAGGCGGCGCCGCCGTTTAGCCCAACCCCACTAGTCCCTAGGTAATCTTGCAGACTTGTTGCAGGCGTGCAGGCTGGCGGAACACCCCCCTTGTTCCCGCGGCCCCGTCGTTCGAAAGTCAATCAATCAATCAATCAAGGATTACCCTCTCCTTCGTGGTTCAAACACGCTGCAATGCAGAAACAGGGCAACATTCTTATGTCTTTCGCGGCACTGCGCAGACGCATAGACATACCGGCATTTGGACTGCGATTAGCCAGACCGCATGGTCAATCAATCCAGCTTGACAATGCCAGAGATTGATAGGGAAACATATGTCTATCTACTCCTGTGCCAACAAGAAATAATGCTCAGCTACAACATCAGATCAACAATCTTCTCGCGTAGTGGGGAGTTCACCCAAGTGCAGGTCAAGAGAAATACGCGTCTTGCGAACCTGATGGTCTAGACACGGGTGGTTCTTTTGTTTGTAGGGGTCCAGGCCAAAGGATCTTCATGCTCCAGATAAACAAGGATGGAGAGCCTAAGGCATTGAAGTGTACTCCGTACTGCCTTATATATACAACTCAATAGAGATTGAGATCTTGTAAGTCCAAGTTGGAACCTTTTTGACCACAAGGCAAGATTGGGAAAGACTAGAGTGATCGAGTACTGTACTCGCCAGCTGGTGAAAGCATTCCGGTCGCAGTATAATTCTGCATCAGTGCAAATGAATATATCTGGCGTTTATCGAGATCTGCTATACAATTGGTTAGTGTAGCCTTAGTAAACCAAGCCAGTTTTAAATAACCTATAGAATTGGCCTGGTAGCAGGTCAAATTAACTCAGATCACTAACGTAAACAACGGTTAGGCGAGCCACACGGTCAGGCGAGCCATCTGGTAATACTATACATGAGATACTATTTTGAACATAATATATGTCAACTACCAAGGTCTAGAAGAATTAGATTTATCTTATATAAGTTTTATTAGTATAAAGATTCTGTACATACTCTCCAAAAACCCTTATATATATATTCAATAACTTTTTATAATACAATACCTGTAATTTATTTGTATTACAGAATTCTCTGATCTAACTATGTGAATAAAAATTCTAAAAATCTGAAAAAAGTAGAGAATATGTATTTATATATATATAATATACCTACAAAGTCAGACTTTCTTAGAAGTAGTATTGGTGGATATATAAGAGAATTAAATAGATATCTTTTATATGGGATAATAGGATGGCTCGCCTGACCGTGTGGCTCGCCTAACCGTTGTT